>NW_025353187.1:0-5402 GCF_016433145.1 Gracilinanus agilis
TATATATATAGTCATATGAAAGTCAAAGAACTGGTGATTCCCTACTCTCAAGAAGTTAACATCTTAATATTCAGTCATTTTCCACATTGTCTGACTCTTCATGATCCTATTTGGAGTTTTCTTGGCAAAAGTACTGAAGTGATGTGCCATTTCCTTCTCCAGCTCATCTTGTAGATGAGAGAACTGAAACAAATGGGGTTAAGTGACACCGACGGTCATATAGTTTGTGTCTGAGGCCAGATTTGAATTCAGGAACGTGAGTCTTCCAGATTCTGTGGCCAGAACTCTATGCACTTTACCACCTAGCTACCCTAACATGGTAATACAGGAAAATAAACCACAAAGAAATAGAGAGAATTGTAAGTAAGAAAGCTAGTAGGATGGTAAAAAGTCAAGTAAGTAAGCTCAGCTAACTGAAGAGAGCAAGCCTGGTCCCCCACATGAACTGCCAATCTGAGTCTGGAATTTAAAATCAGTAAGTCATTATGTAGACATAACTAGCATATTGTAGCACACAAATTCCTTAGGTATCTATTCAAATCCGCTCAAGTTACTATCACTCCCCAGCAAGTTTGGTAACTTGGCCCAATTACAGAGTGAATAAGTAACAGCTAGATTACAACTCAGGCCACTGGACTGTGAATATTGTCCCCTTTGTCCTGTAGCAGCATGCCTAGGTTTAGCCAAATCCCAATGCTCTTCAATCTGTGGTTTAGCCACTCTCTTCAGTACTCTTGGATCCCTCTTAGTCACCAAGTAAACTGCCATCTGGCAAAGAAGAGTTCTGTGCCTTTCTTTCATTTTTTTTTGAACAGCAGTGAAGGAATCTATTTTGAATTTCTTAGTGGTAAATATTCAGTAGAAATGACCATATTGTTGCCCAGTTCTATTTTTTGTTTGCAAATGCCAACATCCATTTTTCCACACTTCAACTCCTCCGTATTTGTGATTGACAGCTTTTATGCCTTATAGAAGAAAACAACAAGTCTTAGTGAGGCATTCAAACTTCCCTGGAACAGATTTTCATGCCTCTTTATTCATTCAGCAAGTATACACTGAGTCTCTAATAAGTATATAGCAAAGGATACTAACCGATCTACAGAGACAATGATGTGATTAGTTCTTTCTTCTCCTTAAAAAGAAACATCTCAATTCTATATTTTTAGTGCAGAAGTTGGTTCACATTGTCACATCTCTTAAAGTTGAATAATGCTATTCTTTTTAAATTTGGTACTTTATTTCAATTATTCCTATCCCGTATCCATCATTCTCTTCTCAGTTGTTCTGAGATGTTTTATGGCCTAGCGGATCACTTCCTGGACTTGTAAATAATACATCTGGATTGACATATTGACTCTGAAATCATGACTAAGTCACCTAACTGCTCGCAATTTCAGGTTCCTCTCCAAAACTCTAAGCTGTACACAGACTTTCTCTGCCTTGGGGGATGATGCTTTCAAAAAACAATGAAATCATAGACTCTTCAGTATTTAATGTGGTTTTTATCTGTAGCTAACATAGCATATTATAGGGAGAGATGTTCCCCTACGGTACCTATTTATCTCATTTGAAAGGAATGGCTGAACAAGTTGTATATGATTGTAATGGAATATACCATTGTGCCATAGGAAATGACAAGCAAGATCATCACAAAAAATACCTGGAAATACTTATACGAAGTTATTCAAAATGAAGTGAATGGAACCAGAATATTATACACAATAACAACAATAATATATGACAATCAACTGAAAATGGCTTAACTCTTATCAAGGCAAGGATCCAAGACCACTGCAAGTGACTCATTAAGAAAAATAAAAGAACACAAAACAACAACAACAAAAACTCACTCTCCACCACTATAGAAGGAACTGACAGCATCTGAATACAGATTGAAGTATACAATTCTTAATTTTATCTCTTCCATGAATTTTCTTCTCTAGTGTAAACAATGTGTCTTGTTTCACAACATGACAAACACGGACATTTATATTAAATGATAATATATGTATCACCTATATCATCCTACCTGTCTTTTTGGGGAGGGGGAAAGAATGGAAGGGCAGAGGAAAAAATAAGAGATTTTTGAATTTAGCTAATGTGAGAATTTGTTTCTTTTGGCTAAGCATATTTAATATAATTTGTACTACAACAAATCAGATGTATTATATTTTATTATTTTATGTGATATATGTACATATTAAATAAAGATTAATGGTAACTCAGAAAAAGAAGAGACTGGATGAAGTTAGTCATTCATAAAATGTTCCATAACATATTCCTGATTATTTTATTCTTGATAATTTCATGTCAAGACAAGCCAGAAAGAAGTTATCTAATTCTTACTAATACTATGTTTCAGTTGGTCAGTCAAGAAGCAATTTAGAGGCCTTGGGAGCCCTTACTATGTGCTAGATATTTTGTAAGCCGGAGTGACTGGAAAGATGATGGTATGCTAGACATAAATAAGAAAGTTGGGTGTAATCCAGGTGTGGGAGACAGAACTGTTCAAATTAAGATATGTTGAATTTTGAGATCCCTACAGGACTTGCATTTCAAGATTGCCAAGAGTCAGTTGGTAATACAGTAATGTAGCTACATATTTAGATCTGGAAGCCTAAAAAAGCACACGTGGTCAGGATAAAGATGTAAATACATACACACATATATACATAGACATATATAGGTGTATGTAAGTAAATATTGATATACATATATATTTATATACATACACATACATACATATACACATCCTTGCCCTTTAAAAGTTTGCTTTTGCTAGGGGATATAGATAGTATAAAAATGAAAACTGAAATAAATACAAGTCATATAAAAGCACATAAACAACTTATATCTATTTGAGGAATACTTACCAGTTGGGGAAATAATTTGAGGTCTCATCTATGAGGAAGAAGTTGAGTAGAGCCCTGAGTGGATTAGGAATTCCAAGACATGGTAAAGGAGAGTAATTATATTTGTGAGGCACTATCAAAAGCATGGAGATGACCCCAAAAGATCATAGATAAACAGACTTGTGCAAAAATATTTATAGCCACACTTTTTGTGGTGGCAAAGAACTGGAAAACGAGGGTATGTCCTTCAATTGGGGAATGGCTGAACAAATTGTGGTATATGCTGGTGATGGAATACTATTGTGCTCAAAGGAATAATAAACTGGAGGAATTCCATGTGAACTGGAAAGACCTCCAGGAAGTGATGCAGAGTGAAAGGAGCAGAACCAGGAGAACATTGTACACGAGAGACTGATACTCTGTGGTAAAATCGAATGTAATGGACTTCTGTACTAGCAGCAATACAATGACCCAGGACAATCCTGAGGGATTTATGGAAAAGAACGCTACCCACATTCAGAGGAAGAACTACAGGAGTGGAAACGCAGAAGAAAAGCAACTGCTTGAACACTTGGATTGATGCGGACATGGTAGGGGATATAGACTTGAAATGACCACACCAATGCAACTATCAACAATTTGGAAATAGGTCTTGATCAATGACACATGTTAAAACCAGTGGAAATGTGCATCGGCCATAGGTGGGGGGAGAGCGGGGGGTGAAGGGGAAAGCAAGAGCATGAATCATGTAACTATGTTAACTTTTCTAAAAAATAAATATTACTAAATGTTAAAAAAAAAGCATGGAGATGGGAAATGCAATATCATACATATATAGGAAATAGCAAGAAGTTTATTAGGGCTGGAATATAGAGTTCCTGAGACTGAATGTTATCAATATAGAAAGCCAAGTCAAAGAATATTTATTGCCTTTACCTTCTCACCTTTCCCTCATTTCTCAATTCCTTATAGTCTACCTTCTGTTGCCAATTGACGATTGAAATGAATGTTAACAAGGTCACCAAATGCCTTTTTGTTGATATATCAAATGAAATTTTCTCTTTCCTCATCTTTCTTGACCACCAAATCTATATTTTTCAGCTCTTGTATCTATTGAATTCCAGGCCCACATTTCCAATGGCCACTTGTACAGTTCTGCTTTGGTAACTAAAAAAAAAAAAAAAAGAATAAATGAAGTCAGTCATTCAAAAAAATGCCCCCCACCCTATTCCTGATGATTTTATTCTTTGTCATTTAATTCACTCCATATATCCAATGAGTTTTCAATTTTTGTCATTTCTACTTCCACAATATCCCTTATAGCCATCTCCTTTTTTCCACTCACATGAATATAGCCCCAGTTTAGGCACTATTTGTTGTTGATAAACTATTGATACAACCTCCCAATTGGTCATACTACATCCAGACTGCTTGCTCTTCAATCTCCAGAGATATCAACATTTATATTCCTAAAAGTAGGGATCAGATTATGCCTACACCTTGCTTAAGAAATTTCAGCAGATATAGGATAAAATATAACCTTTTCAGATTAGCATATAAATACCTTCAGAATCCATTTCTAGACTCTTTTTTTTTGTCTTAACTGCAAATCATTCCTTTTCATGCTCTCTCTAGTCCAGCCAAATTGATATTCCTGATAGAAGATAAATCATCTCCCACCTACAAAGCTTTGCCCAAGACGTTCTTTAAGCCTAAAAAAGTACTTACTTTTTACCTTTATCTCCTGGATTCCCTATTTCCCTTCAAGGTTAAACTCGACTGCCAGATCCTTCAAGAAAACTTTCCTCATTCCATAGTTGTTAATATTCACTTCCCATGCCACCCCTATCCCTTCATACATAGTGTGTATATATCCTCTTTTTAATTTTCTATGAACTTATACAAGTAGAATGTAGACCTTTAAAAGTGAAGTTAGCTTCATGTTATCTAAATCTCTCATCTAAAGCAGCATTTTTCCCATAGTTGCCACTTTATTAAAAATGCCTTATTAAAACCATATCATAGGAGGTTTAATTACCAGAGGACAATGGGTTTTGTACTGTAGCAAGGATCATTAATCTTTATTCTGTGCCATGAATCTCTTCTTGGAATAATTTGTTAATACATTATATATATGTATGTATATATGTATATCATATGCTATATACATAAATAAATTATTAAATGTTAATTATATTGCAATATTGTCTATCAATCCTCCTGTCAATCTATTTATTTGGAGGAAATTGTTTGGTTCAGGTGATTTCTGAAATCAAATCTGGCCTAAGAGACTTAGCTATACGACCAGAGGCAAGTCATTTAACCCTGTTTGCCTCAGTTCCTCAGCTATAAAAGGAGCTGAAGGAGTAAATGGGAAACCACTTTAGTATCTTTGCCAAGAAAACCACAAAGGGGTTACTGTATTGAACATGACTAAAATAACTGAACAACAACAACTATCTGTTTGTCTATCTATCTCTCTATCTATCTCTCTATCTATCTCTCTATCTATCTATCTATCTATCTATCTATCTATCTATCTATCTATCT
>NW_025353188.1:0-1378 GCF_016433145.1 Gracilinanus agilis
TATATATATATATATACATATATACTCAGCATATGTATATATATATGTATATGTATGTATATCTATATTTTACTTTCATTCATTTGGAAATAAAAAATCAATTTATTGAATGTGAAATCCATGCACATACAAAGCATTAACAGCTCCAGATATTGAGTACAAGTTTGTTAGTTAAGTTGTCTTCTTAAAAAAAAAACAAAATTACTTTTTTTCTTTGCTTATCACCAAAAAGTAAAACTTAACTTGATTTGAAATAATACACTAATGTAAATCTTTAAGTGTTTTTTAGCAACATTAATTAATTTAGCAATAATTATTGAATAATTAACTATAAACATAACACTCTGCTACATAGTTTTAGGAATATGAAGAAACTTTCTGTCAAGAGGAGCTTACGATATGATATGGTAAAAGGAATGCTTTCATATTGCATGATCACACATTGCCCAGAAAAAAGATATATTTAATCATCCTTATTACCCCATCCCTTAAAATTTATTTAGATCTCAAAACTTAACATATTTATAATTGTCAAACAAACACAAAAGTTTTGTTAATGGAAATAATTCATTTAACATTTGAAATTTCTCAACTTTTTATTCCTTATCTCATTTCATTCTTACAACAACCCTTTGAGATAATAAATATCATTCACTTTTTATAAATGAGAAAATTAAGGCTGAAATTAAAGTCCAATAACTTAATAATGTCACAAAAATAGGAAGTTGCAGAGGTGTGATTCAAACCTAGGTATCTCTTTTCTCACTTCATTTCCAGATCTCTTTTCATTCTACTATATCCCACTGCCCCACAGAAAGTTAAGGAAACAGAAATGAATGGAAGAACTATGTCCATCAGTAGCCCATTTCTCCTCACTGGATTTTAAAAAGCAGTGTGATATTTCCAATAAATACAGCAGACTGTTAATCTTCCTTCATTTTCCTTCCTCTTTTAGATCACAAAATGTACCAATTTCACCAAAGTGTTTACTGTATTTAATTTTCAAATTTGAAAAAAATGATCTGAAAATAAGAAAGTGAATTTATTTTTAACTTGAAATATTTTATTTAAATGCTTTAACACTTTTTTCTTCAACCAAATCTTTTAATTTGCATTTTAAAAGCTGATAGGAAAAATTATATTAACAATAAATAAATTGAAATAAATAAAAATAGACACTGTACATAAATTTCAAATTGTTGGAAAAGTATGATAGAGGAAAATATATATTAATATACACACTGAGAGAGACATACACATATTCATATACAGTTTTTATAGATCTTTATACAAATGATATATTTTCCTCCAACTATTATTCACTGTGTATGTGTGTGTGTGTGTGTGTGTGTATAAACACACACACACACATATATAT
>NW_025353189.1:0-3750 GCF_016433145.1 Gracilinanus agilis
TAGTATAATTATAAAATACATAATAATTATATATAATAATCTAATTTATTACCTAATTAATATCTAATTTATCTATACTTATAAATATAATATCAATTATATTATCTAATGATCCATTTGACTGGTCTATAGCTATATAATTGATATTATATTTATAATTATAGACAATTTAGATAATAATAATTAGATGCCTCAGTTTCCTCACTGGTCAAATGGATCATTAGATAATATAATTGATATTATATTTATAATTATATATAACTTTGATAATAATAATTAGATCATAATTTCAATTTCATATAGTCAGTTAGTGTCATTGCTGATTTCGGACTCTTATCCCAATGATCATTCATATTCATTCATTCCATTCATTCACTCATTCACTCATTGAACACATGAATATTAAGTATCTACTATGTTTGGCCTTGTGCCAACCCTCCCAAGAAGCTATGAATAATAATTCATATTATGAATATTAAAGTCAAATCTTCATATTAATAGCAATAATAAATATGAATTATTATTCTTATTTGTGTTCTGCTGCCTTGCCTTCCACAGAGCTCACTGTCTTTTCATTGTATTACATAGCCTCTCTTCAAATATAACCTGGTTAGTTCTTTGCAAGGACAGACTTTCTTAAAGCCACTCAGCAACTTTTATTATGCTCTAAGACTGCCCATCCCATCTTGTTATTCAGTCATTTTGGTCATGTCCAACTCTTCGTGACTCCTCTTGGGATCTTCTTGGCAATGATACTGGAGCGGTTTGCCATTTCCTTCCTCCAACTCATTTGACAGATGAGGAAACTGAGGCCAACAGAATTAAGTGACTTGCCCATGGTCACACAGCTGGTGTCTGTGGCCAGATTTGAACTCAGGAAGATGAGTCTTCCTAATTCCATGCATGGTACTCAATCCACTATGCTACCTAGCTGCCCACTTATGCCTTCATGCTAGCACCCTAAAGTTTCTAGCAATACGCCATAAAATGTTTATATTGACATACTGCAAGAACTTGTAATTTCCTCAAGGTGGGTCCTTCATCTGCTGAGGCAGATTGCAGCCCCTCCTGTCTTAGAAGATGGTCTTCAAAGAGTTGCAGTAAATGAAAAATCCATCACTCTATGGTCAACCCAAGGATGAGCCTCTTGAAACAGACTGATAATCCAGTAAACATAACTTGGGTGCTGGCTGTGTGCAGGGGATTGGGTAGAAATCCCAAAATGGAAGATGATCCCTGACCTCAAGAAGTTTGCATTCTACTTCAAGATCAACCCTGTACACGGAGAAGTGAAGGCAAGATGCCCCAGGAAGGGCGAGAGCTGTAATGGCGGGTCAGGAAAGGCTTCCTGTCATGCCTAAGCTGATCCTTGAAGGAAGGTAGGGATTCTAAAAGAGGTGAGGAAGAAGCGTATTTCAGCTCTGAGGGACAGTCTGAACAAAGGTACAGAGGTGGGAGAAGACTCAATTCATCCATTAATCAACAATATTTTTATTAAGCGCTTAGTTTATGCCAACTGTGTTAAGCTCTGGGGTGGATGCCAGTTGACCAATCATCAAGCATTTTAAAAGTACTTATCCTAGGGGCAGCTAAGTGACTCAATGGATAGAGAATCAGGACTAGAATGATAGGACTTGGATTCAGATCTGGCCTCTGACACTTCCTAGCTACGTGACCCTGGGCAAGTCACTTCACACCCATTGCCTAGCCCTTTCCATTTTTATGCCTTAGAGCCAATACTCAGTATTGATTCTAAGACAGAAGGTAAGGATTTTTAAAAGTACTTATCGTATGTCAGGTAATCTGTATGAATATAATTATATATAAAATGAATAAATGATAGTTTTAGCGGGGAGGGACTAGCAAATAGAGGGAGGAAGGATTGGGGAAAGGAGACACTTTAGCTCAATTAGGAGGCCATTGCAAAGAGTTAAGGGTTAGCTAGGTGGCTCATTTTCCTGACTTCAAATCCAGCCTCAGACACTTAGTAGCCCCTGGGCAAGTCATTTCACCCTTTTCGCCTCAGTTTCCTCATCTGTCAAATAAATTGAAGAAAGAAATAAAAAACCACTCTAGTATCTTTGCCAGGAAAACCCCAAATGGGATCATGAAGAGTCAGATATGACTGAACAACAAGAAGTGACAAGAAGAAGATGAATAGCACAGAGGCTGACACATAGTAGGAACTTAATAAATGCTTGTTTCATTGATTGAATTCATTAACTTTAGAGTCAAAATTGGGAAATTAATAAAGTGAGACTAAAGTGGTGGTCAGGCAACAGGTGTGTGAAATGTGGAGATGGGCTCACCAAGAGTTGGTAGCTGATTGGACATTCTGGCTCTGTCCCTCCCTAAATAATCTCGCTTTCATCTGCTTCCAGAGAAAGAACTGATGGAGGCTGAATGCAGACCTTTCTTTTTGTTTGTTTGTTTGAGATCTCTTCCACAAAATGACTAATATGGAAAAATGTTTTACATGGTTGCACATGTAAGATCAATATCAGATTGTTTACCATCTCTGGGAGAGAGGAGGGGAGGAGGAGGGAAGGATGGGAAGGAGGGAGAAAACTCAAAAAAAAATTTAAAATGTTGAAAAATGTTTTTATATGTCATTTGATATTATTTTTAAAAAGAAAGAAAACAATTTTAAATCTGAGTCTTTCCAAAAAATAAAATAAAATAAAATAAATGGTCTTGTATTTGCTTATCTTTGTATATGATATATCTTCCAGTAGAATTTAAGGAGTCAAGGATGGGTCTAAGATTATCAAGGCTAGAGAGAGTATTGAGGAGCAACTGGTTAACAGTGTCTAGAATAATCCACGAGAAGGAGGACTGAGAAAGTGTCGTTGGTTTGACATCACTAGAAAGTTGAGAGAGAAGTTTCACTGGAACGATGGTGTTGAAACCCAGATCCCAAGAGACTGAGGGACCAGTGGATGGTAGAGAAGAACAGACAATCCTTTCTAGGGGTATAACAACAAAAGGAAGAGGAGACGTGGAAATATTGCTAGAAAGGAGGGAGGGATTAAATGAGGGTCTTCTGAGGATAAGGTAATACTGAACAAATTTGTAGGCAGTGGGGAAGAGGCCAGTAGAGAGGGAGAGACTGAAGAAGAAAGAGAAGGAATGTTTGGGAGAGCTAATTTCCAGAAGTAGATGAATCAAGGGCAAAAATAGAAAACTCGTCCATGGAATGAAGGGCTCCTCTGAGACTAGGAAAAAAAGAGATTAGGGTGAAGATGTAGCCAGATTTGGAGGTATGGTGGAGGGGAGAAAAGGAAGATCATGGCAGGTGTCCTCTGTTTTCTCAGTGAAGTAGAGGGTGAGGCATGTTGAGGGAGAAAGATGGGAAAGGGTTGCCTTGAGGATTTAGAGAGAGAGAAAGCTTTAGAATAGCCACTTGTGGTCATTCAGAGGGGGAATCAGCATCAAGAACTAGCAGGAGTGGTTGTTGGAAGGAGTAAGGGACAAGGAATTCAGGGGATTTGAGGATAGAAACTGGTTGAACTCCCATCTTTGGTCTCAAGCATTACCTTCTACATTGAACTTTTCTGGGTTCTTCCCATTATCTCCTCCCCACCCTCCATCCCCATCCCAACCACCCATTGCTAGTGCTTTCTTCCAGAAATGGTCTTTCATTTATTTTGTACCCACAAACAAATATACACATGTGCATTTATGTCTATACGACATACGTGCAGAGAGAGAGAAAGGGAAGAGAGAAAGAGAAGAGGGAAAGAAAAGGAG
>NW_025353190.1:0-3206 GCF_016433145.1 Gracilinanus agilis
ATATATGTTCAAAATAAACAACATAAATATAACTAAACTTATATTTATATGTATTTATATAATATATAATATAATAAATAAAAAGATAAAGATAAATTATATATATGTATATATACCAGGAAAAAGTGATATGGCATGAGGGGTAGCTCGGTACCTGGTAGTTCTTCTCCTAGACTAAAGTTTACACACCCCTTTATCTACATGACTAATTCTCTGTTGGGTTCATTTTTTAACCCCTTATTCTTCAATTTAACTATTTATTCTGAAGAATGTTCTTTAAAAAAAAACCTTACCAAAAGAAGGGTAAGGACTAGGCAATGGGGGTTAAGTGACTTGCCCAGATTCACCCAGCTAATAAGTGTCTCAATCCACTGGGCTACCTCGTTGTTCCTGAAGAATCCTCTTGATGTAATTTGGTACCTGATTCCAGTTTTAGAAGTCAGTTTAAATAAGTCAGGTCACTAAATTGAAATTAATAGTGAGTCATGACAAAGGACTGAGTGTTCCCATCTCCCTGTCTGCAATTCTAATGAATGTCTTCACTCAACATAAACAGCATCTTACTAATAAAAATACCAAAAGTGATGCCTGTCTAAAAGAAGTAAGGGTGTTATGATTAAAGGTCCATTCTTATCTCAGAATACAAAATCTTTAAGCTTCTCTTCCCCCAGGAGAATAGAGTCCAGTCAAGGCAAACAAACAGTATTAAAATAACTTTTGTGGCTAGGATGGTATGCCCTTGCAAGTATTATTCAGCTGATTCCTGAAGCCAGTTGAAGCAGGGGGGCTAATAGTTCTGGGGAGCAGATTCTGTGGCATACCAGAAAACGGAGGAATGTTCACTGGCTAAATACACATAAGATACAGTGCAGAATTTATCAAAAATTGCACATTGGACAGCCAATTCATTATGGGACATGCACCTGTACAACTGAATCCCTGACACAGTCAGTAACTTGAAGGTAACATTGGAGGTCTTTGTATAATTTCAGAAATGAACAAGTGCTTCGATCTAGGTGCCTAAACAGGGTGGGACTCTCCCTCTGGTGCCATCTGGCATCATAAGATGAAAATGAAGATGCAAAAAAAAAAAAAAACCCCAAACAACCACAGCATAGGAAAAATGACTAATATAGCCAATGTAGAATCTAAGAGTTTTCTAAAGTCTTTGCAGGACTGAACAAGATCCTCAGAAAAGAGGGGTGGAGAGAAGGAGGGAGGGAATGGGGGAAAAGATATAAATAATGACAACATCATTAAAACAAAATTCCAGGCAGGTCTGAACAGTCAGATTGGCAAAAATAAATTCTTAGAAACTAGATGTCAAATTTCAACTTCACATTATAATGTAAAAATCAATATAGGTATTAAAATTATATTCATAAAAATCATAGTATAATTAATATTTAAATGCATTTTTAAATTTCTTTAGTTATGATGTGGAAGAAAGAAAATTAACCTAGAAAATGGAATCAATTTAAAGGCCTACCCCTGGACTTCTGCATGAAACCATCAAATGGTATAGAAAAGGAATGTTATATATTTTGGGAGCTTGAGGCCACATCCACTCAGTCGGTTCCATAGGGGAAAAAAGTGAAAAAAATTGGAGCTTTGCATATTTAGAAATAGGCTCACCTATAAAATGAGGATATTGAATTAGATAGCCCCTGAGGTTCTGTTGAGCTTAAAATCTACGATGTTGTAATGATATATTCTATGCTGTATGACTACATTTTTCATTTTTCAGCTGGTTGGGCTAAGAGGCAGATAGTTTCAATATCAGTATCAGAAAGAACATAAATGGCGTGGCTATGGCCTGGGGGAAAGTCAGAGAGACATTTCTTTTCCCTGAAAAAGAACGTTCATAGGAAAAATATAATAAAATGCATAAAAACATAAAACACAAGAAGAAAAGATAAATGAAAGAATAATATTATTATTAACTACTAGAGTCAAACTAGTCTATCCCAAAGGATGTATTATTTTTAAATGCCTATTTCCTAAACCCTCAGAACTTTAAATTATAAAAGGAACATGTCTAAAGTGCAAAATAATTCTATTTGTTCTAAATTAAAGGAGCTATGGGAAATGAGGTAGAACACTGGACAGAGCCATGAGCTCAGAGTCAGGAAGACTCATCTTCCTGAGCTGAAACTAGCTATGTAACCCTGGGCAAGTCACTTTAACCCTGTTGGCCACCACTTCCTCATCTATAAAATAAGATGAGAAGGAAATGATAAACCACTCTAGTATCTTTGCCAAGAAAACCCCAAATGGGGTCACAAAGAGTTGGACACAACTGAACAACAACCAAATAGTTATGGTGTCCCTTATTATCAAAGAAAAATCATTGTATATGTTTGCAGATCCAAAATACTTTAATTTGGGGGTAAATAAGAATGAAACAAATACTTTTATTTAAGTATTTATTCATGAGAAAGGAGGGACCTATGGTCTATGAAGTCAAAGGCCTGACCCCCCACTCAGCTAAATCCCAAAGTTTGGCTTCCTGACTTCTCCTTCTTGTTTCTTCCTGTCACAACATCACCTCCTGGCTTGGGTCTTTGCAAATCAGCCTCGCTTGCCAGAAAGAAAATGTGCTTTTCCTTTCTCCCCTACTCCAGCTCCCTATAGTACAAAGAGCTTCTTAGTGAGGATTTTTCTTATTGGCTAAAAATAAAAAGAGGAAAAGTCTGTTCATATTCTCACTTTCCTAACTGAACCCCTTCTTTTATATTTTGTCTTCAAAGTCAGTGGGTTCAAGTCTGTTTGGATTGTAGAATCTTAACTTGGAATTCTTGCTCCCAGGGAAAATTCAGTTGGATGTGGGGGGATTCTTTGCCTAGATGGAACTGGATTGTCACAGAGGGAAGCTATTCCCCCAAAGAATCTGACCTTCATCCTAGTTGCATAACCAAGGGTTTTCAATATTCCTCAATTCTAAGAGGAAATGGAGGGCCATTGAGAGAAAGAAGAAAGAGAAAGATGGAAAAAATGGGAGAATGGAGGTACTGAGAAAGAAGAATAAGCAGTGGGATACAAAATGGCAGCCACAGGCAAGATGAGGATATGAGAGTGGTTGTAGCACAGTATAAGGAAAAAATCATGTACTTTGGGGAGGAAATATGCAATTGGTGTCAAAGCCTTGGAACAAAGTCCTCATACTAGTAATGGATCTGGAGATATATATATATATATATATATAC
>NW_025353191.1:0-13359 GCF_016433145.1 Gracilinanus agilis
GGTCCTTTAAATCTCCCAAGCTTCCCTCAGAAACAAAGGTTCCTCTTTTTAATACCAACAGCATTGCAGTGAAATATGGAATACAACTATCTCAGAAGAATTAAAAAGGAAAAATCTGCCCCTGATGGATTTAAACCATCTGTCCCAGATGAACTTCATCCATAGGTCCTCAAAGAAGGGACAGATAGGATTACTGAAAATGTTTAGAAGACTGTGGAAAACAGGAAAAGCTCTACAAGATTGAAGAAAAGTAGTAAGTAACCAGTTTCTTTTTCCCCCACAACTTAAATTTTTTTTCCAATTACAATTAGAAAAAATTTTTGACAAATGTTTTCTGACATTTGATGATTCAGATTCTCTTCCTCCCCCACTCCCTGAGGTGGTAAATAATCTGATAAAAATTATACCAGTGCATTAACTAGATTTCACACACACATACACAAAGATGAGAATAGAGTCTGCAGATTGTAGACCAGGGAGTTTGACTTCAGTTCCTGGCATAATTCTAGGACAGCTCATTACAAAGATGGCTGGCCAACAGTTGGAGAAGAAAGCACAGATTACAAGTAGCCAGCTTGGTCATGCCAGACTAATCTCATTTCCTCTTTGGACAGAATTACTAAAGAGAAGGAGAACACTATAAAAAGGACTTACCTAGATTTTTAGCAAATCTCTGGAGAAAGTATCTCCTAATGTTCTGGAGATATTGGAGAGATATGGATCCCACAACAAGAGAATCACATCCATTTATGAATGGTTGGATGACAGAACTCAAAGAGTAGTTATTAAAGGTCAACAAGAAATTATCATATCAAGCACCTACTAAGTGCCAGGCACTGTGCTGAGCACCAAGTTACAAAGGCCAAAACTGCCCCTAACCTCAAGGAGCTTATAATCTAAGGGAAGCTTAGCCCAGCATCACCAACCACAGCATCTGAGAACCACTGAGGACAAACCATACAAGAATGGAACATCCACTATGAGATACTTGGCAGGTGTCTTCTACCTCTGCTTGAAGACCACCAAGGAGGAAGAACACATCAATTTTCAAAGCACTCATTCCACTTTGGGATGGTTCTCATTGTGAGGAAGTTTTTTTTTGAGATAAAATCCAACTTTTGTCCATTTCTCTTGACCTCTCAGGACCATAGTGTAAGGAGGATACTGATGAGCTAGAGAGAGGCTAGAGGAAGGCAAGCAGAATGGTTTGATTAGAGGTAGGGGGTTGGCCCTTTGGGCTCCTTTCCTGATATTTACCTTACATTTATAAGGCAAAGAAATTGTTCCCTTTTTTTACAATCCCCATATCACAAATTTGTGTGCATGTGTACATGTGTGTGACTGTATATGTGTGTGTGTTTAACTCTAGCTGGCAAGATTCAGGGGGGCAAATGGAGTCTTCTAAGTAATAGAATCAGGACCTAAAATGGGTTCTAAAAACCTTCATGTAGCACTTAAGGCTATTAGGACCAAATGATATAGTATACGTAAATCTCTTTGAAAATTGTGAAGTGCCACATAAATGCCATTTCTTTGTATTTTATTACATAATATATGCTAGGACTCAACCGCTTACTTCTACCTTTCTTCCTTCATTCCTTGCTTCTTTTTTCTTTTCTCTTCTTTTTTCCTTTCTTTTCTCTTTTCCTCTTTCTTCTTTTTCCCTTCCCACTTTCCTTTTCCCCTCCACTTTTATCTTTTTCTTGTTTCCTTTCTTCTCTTCTTTTTCCTTTCTTTTCTCTTTTCCTCTTTCTTCTTTCTTCCTTCCCACCTTCCCTTTCCCCTCTACTTTATCTTTTTCTTGCTTCCCTTCCTCCTTTCCTTCCTTCTTTCTTTCTCTCCTTCTTTCCTTCCTTCCTCCCTCATTCCTCCTGCCTTCTGTTCTGTGACTGACAGTATATTATAACAGTTAGAACCTTGGAGTAATACTCAAGAAGCCTGACTTGAAGAACCTCCATTGCCACAAACTTCCTACACAATCTTAGGTGAATCACTTCACCCTTGAGTCACTTCTTCTATAAAATGGAGATGATACCTTACTTGTCCAAAGGCAAAGCCCTTTTTCTTCCAAGGTCTCTTCCACCTCTAGTTACATTCACTATTATGAATGCTTCAGGAAAGAAGACATGTTTCTAGCTTGGCAAACATCAACTTTGAGATGATATGTGCATGTAAGAGAGATAAAGACAGGCCAGAAGGGGTATTACTCTTCATGAGGCCTGCTCTATGTAAGCTCTTCCCAAAGACCCAGAAACAAGCCATTTACATGGGAAAATGAGAATCCCACAATGTTGGTGAGAACAGAACCAGGGAGCCTGATGAAATAAGATGAAGGTAACTTCTAGACCACACGCAAATTTACCAAAGATGCTGAGTATCTGATATAGAATATGAAAGCCATCTGTGAACACCTGGAAGATGTTTCTATCCAATTAAGTAACAAAAACTAGTCCTTTGGTCACATGGTGTCTTCGAGGGCCATAGCATGAACCCATGAACAAGAGTAAAGAACGATCAGCCAATCAATAAACTTTTATGAATACTTCCTACATGCCAAGCACTGTACTTAGTGCTGACCATGCAAAGGAAAGCAAAAACTAGTCCCTATTCTCAATGGGCTCACAGTGGAATGTGGGAGAGAGCATGTAAATTGTTGTCTAGATTTTCACTTGTCTGACTCATCATGACCCCATTTGGGGTTTTCATGGCAAAGATACTGGAATGGTTTTGCTATTTTCTTCTCCAAATCATTTTACAGATGAGGAAACTGAAACATATAGGGATAAGTGACTTTCCCAAGGTCACAGAGTTAGTAAAGTGTCTGAGGCCAGATTTAAAGTCAGGAAAATGAGGCTTCCAGACTCCAGGCTGGGCACTACCTAATGGCTCCAACAAGCCAATAACTATGTACAAAAAAAGATGTATGTGGGATAAATTAGAGATAATCAACAAATAGAGGATAATAAAATTAAGGAGAATCAAGGAAGTCTTCTTGTAGAAGATAAAACTTTAGTTGGGACTTGAAGGAAACCAGAATATAGAAATGAGGAGGGAGAACACTACAGGCATGGGAAGACCTGGATTCAAGTTCTCCCTCTGACATATATAGTCTATGTGAACCTTGACAAGTCTCATAACCCATGGCAATTTTTTAAGGCTATGAGTTCCAGGAAAAGCACCTACCTACATGAGTAAAGGGAGTTCCCCAACCGGGAGTTCCCAGTATCAATGAAATGACAAGCCCAATTGCTATCCTTAAAGCCTTTCAAGCTTAACTCCAAATTCATTATCTTATAGAAAGTTTTCTCTCATCCATCTAGTAAGAAATGACCTTCTCCCTTCTGTTGTAATCTTTGGCTTTGCAACCACAGTTTTGTGCTTTCTGCATTTAAGAACATTATAGAACAAGGCCATGTCCCAGGTCTAGAAGTATAAGTAGGATTTTTTTCACCTGGGACAAAAAATAGTTGCAAGTGGGATAGGTGGTATCAGAAAACTAGTGGATGTGGGCCAGGGGGTGGGAAAGAATGACCTACAATTCTAGTTTACCTAGAACTACAATCATAACAGGAGAGAGGATGGTCTCTTTCCCTCCATCAATCATGCATATGGCCTGCAACCCAACTCTGTCTCCTTTAATCTTTCTCCCCCAACCTTTTTCAAACCATATACCAGGGAGAAACCAGTGAGTTTGAAGGAGAGTGGTCTCTTGACTTCCAAAGACAGGTAGTACATGCCTTCTGGATATCAACACTCTGGGGCAAAGCTTTTAGACCAGGCTCTCTCTTCTCTCTCTATACTCTCTTTGTGACCTCATACAAGGCTTTAATTACCACCTCTATATAGGGGAGTCCCAAATCCATATCTCCAGGCCAGTTTCTTCTGAACCTCAGACATACTATAAACTATAGAAACATTTTCCTGTCATAGTGTGAAAATAAATAAACAAATTCAACTGGTTTGGGGAAACTCTTTGAGCTCTATAAGGTTTATGTGCCCATTAGGCTTTCTCTGCTCTCTATATGTCATTTCCTCCATTCTTCCACCCCACTCTGCCTTTTTAAAAAATCTTCCCTTTTGTTATCTTGTATTTCAGATAAATAAGATTTTCTAACCAATCCACGGCATCTCCCTGCCTGTGACATCAGAGATGGATGATCAATTATTTGATCCTGGGAAAACAATCTGTTCCTACATTTAACACCCATGACCTTAATTGTGTAGGGACTAAATTTATAGTTGGACTAAATATAAGAGAATGTGGTCACTGATTTTAAAAATTAATACACCTCAAGTCGAAATGACTTTTTAGCAGCTTTATTTACAAAAAGAGGGAAAGAGTGAAAGTAGAGAAATGAAAGAGAGGGTAGAGTAAGAAGTCTAGCTTATCACCCTAATTGTTGCTCCAGTTCCCCAGCTTAACCCCTGCAGAGCTCATTAACCCCTCAGCCAGAGTATTTGGTGTTGAATTAAGCAAAGGTTTCACCCACTCAGCCTCCTCCAAAAGGGAGGCCTCTCTGGTGCTAATCTCTCCAGAAGCCAAGAAAGGAGGGTCAGTTTTTTTTCACACACCCAAGTAGAAGTCCAGAGGGAGAAGAACCAGAAGCAGTTCAAGTCGCCAGTCCCAGGTCCTTCACTCTAAAGATTCAGGCAGAAGACCCAAAGACCCAAGACCTCTTGGACAAGAAGTTCATCATCTTTTATAGTCCTTTTTTTAACATTACTTCCTGTCCCTTCCTCCACTTTATGGGAACCAATTGTAGTCTTTGAAAATGCTCAACAATGCCCAGGGGGCAATCAGTTGCTTCTGGAGGTGTATCTCACTTTAGTAAGTGGTTTGTGAACCTCCCCTACTTATTGTTAATAGGGGTGTCTTCACTTTTGGTTGATTAAATTTAAAAGTAAGTAAGGGGAAAGTCAATCCCATCTTTACACTTGTGTTAAAGAATGACCTTGATAGAGAATATGGAAACTGGAGAATTGGACTTCGCATCAGAAGGCCTGGGTTCAAGTTCCATCTTTACCCAGTAAGAGCCTAGATTACCTTAG
The DNA here is from genome assembly GCF_016433145.1 of Gracilinanus agilis. Classification (NCBI taxonomy): domain Eukaryota; kingdom Metazoa; phylum Chordata; class Mammalia; order Didelphimorphia; family Didelphidae; genus Gracilinanus; species Gracilinanus agilis. The sequence goes on from NW_025353191.1 coordinate 5,050, forward strand.
GCAAGGTAGTTAAACTCTCTGAACCTCTGTTTCCTCATTTGTAAAATTAAACAGTTGTACTATATAGAGTTCCTTCCAGCTCTAGGTTTATAATCCTATGATCCAATATAGTCAGTACTCAGTAAAGTAAGAACTTGGCTCTGGGCATACCATAATTATCTTTCTTAGGACTAGATCTGTTCATGTCACTTCTCTGTTCAAAAAATATACATTGACTCCCTATTACTTTTGTTTTTTTAAACTGTTATCTTGAAAGAATACTCGGTATTGGTTCTGAGGTAGAAGAGTGTTAATGGTAGGTAATTGGAATTAAGTGACTTGGGCAGGGTTATACAGCTTGGAAGTCCCTATTAGCTTCTGGGTAAATTTCAGCCACCTTCATCTGACATTCAAGGCCCTCCAGAAGCTGGTGTCCTACCTTCCTAGCTTTATTTTAAGTCACTCTTATCACATCCTCCTCCCTCTGTACTTTCATTCATGCTGTTACCTTTTGGGCAAATCATACATTTACAGAGCTTTAGGGTTTCTGAAATGCTTTCTTTACAGCTCTGGATAGCAGTTAATTCAAGGATTATTACCTCTATTTTATAGATGGAGAAACTAAGGTTCAATGGAGCTAAATTTACAAGTTGCCCAGTTTCCACAACAGGTCATTGTCAAAGCTGGGACATGAACTCAAGCCTGTCCTAACATAACATTTAACACTTTTTTCACCTACATAGTATTCTGGTGCCTATAAAGCCCTGCTTCTCTTTTACCCATTAAGCTCTCAGTAATCCTTTATAATTAAAGTAAAATATTACCTTCTCTAGAAACCTTTCCTGATCCCCAATCCATCAAAATCTCTCTTTTAATTTCGATACTGCTTTCTATCTCTCATCATATAATGTTGTAAGTTGTGCCAATCTATGCCACCATCTCACTTCTTTAAAGAGAAATGTCTCTTGGCCATTTTGAGTTTTCTCATCCATAAAATGTGAATGTTGTGGGTGGCTCAGTGGTTTGAGAGCCAAGCCTAGAAGCAGGAGGTCCTAGGTTCAAATCTGACTTCAGACACTTCCTGGCTGTGTGACCCTGTGCAAATCACTTAACCCCTATTTCCTAGCCCTTACCATTCTTCTGCCCTGGAACCAATACAGTATTGATTCTAAAATGGAAGGTGAGGGTTTAAAAAAACCTAGGAAAAGTTTTTAAAGTTTTGCAAACTTTAAAACACTATGTTAATATCAACTATTATTACTAGATTTTCCAGCAAACTCCTTGAGGGTAGGGAACATGGCTTATCTAAACTTTCTAATCCCTTACATAGAGTCTATCATATGCTCTAAAAACAAGCTCTCATCACTTCTCAGCTACATTACTACAATAATCTCCTTATTAGTGTCCCTGCCTCTAATCTTTGACCATTTCTATCCATTTAACAAACTAATACTTAAATAATTTTCCTTAAATGAAGATATAACCAAGTGACTCCCCTACTCAACCACCTCTAATGGCTCCCTGTTGCCTTAGGATAAACTATAAACTTTCTTCATTCATAAAACCTTACATGAGCAGTCCTCGACCTATCTTTCAAGCCTTGATGGACATCATCCCTCTTCCGATACTCTATGATCCAGCCAAATTGGCCTTCTCTTTGTTCCTCGCCCATGCCATTCTTTCTCCTATCTCCATGCCTTTGCCCTGGCCATCCTCCATGCCTGGAATGCATTCCCCTCCTAATTGCTACCTCATAGCATCCTCCTTTTACTTTAAGCTGCAACTCAGTCATCATTTTCTACATGAAGCTTTTCTTTATTTCTCTCAACTACTGGTGTCCAAACTACCTTGGTCAACTACTTTGTGTCTATTTGTACTTTATTCACTTTAAATTTATGCTATATGTTTGCAGGTACATACACACATGCTTATCTCTCACATTATAGAATAGAAACTCAATGAGAGGAGATTGCTTCATTCTTTATACTTATACTTCAGCACCAAGGACAGTGCCCAACACTGTGAATAAATACTTGTTGAGCAACTGATGGATTCAGGAAATGTTTGTGGCACATAGTATTTATAGGATCATAAATTTAGAACTGGAAGGTAATTCAGAGGTCATCTGGCCCAACCCTTTCATTATGTAGATGAAGAAACTGAGGACAACACAATAAAGTCCCTCACTTGGGGTCACACAGGCAGGAAATAGCAGAACTGCTATTGAATTTCTATTTTCAGACTCTACATCCAGCAGTTTCTCCATTATACCATGGTGCTTCCCATGTCTTTCCCTTTCATTCTGAGGAACTGCAATAATCTGTGTGAAAGGTAATTCCACTCATTAGAAATCCTTCTTTTAAGATGCAGAGATTTTATATAAGTCCTTTCTGTATTTTGTTGTTGTGTGTGATAAACTTTATACATTTTGGGAAATTAACTTTTTTTTCCATTTTTCATTTCTATAACTTTCTGGACGACACAGGGAGGGTATCCCTCAGGCTGTCCCTCTAAACCTTCTTCATGTATCTCATCTTGAAGGAGACCCACATCTCACACAAGCTTATATTTCCCTTCAAGGAACAAAATACATGCCTAAGAGATTATTAGTCTGGTCTCATCTGCAGAAGAAATAGCACTTAAATCACTAAGATTTGTGAAGTGCTTTACAAATACTATCTCATTTTATCTTCACCACAGCCTTGTAAGGGAGGTGAGGCTATTATTTCCATTTTACAGATGAGGAAACTGAAGCAAACAGGGAAATGATTTGTCCAGGATCACATAGCTAATCAGTCTCTGAGGCAGAATTCAAACACAGGTCTTTCCGAGTCCATATCCAACAATCTTGCCACTATATCATTTAGCCTCTGCATTTCTAATCATACAGAGTGCTCCAAGAAGGCAGGGTTGACAGACAGTTTGGTCCAAAGAAGACCTAGAAAACAAAGGGCAGTGAGATAGGGTTGGCTAGTCTTGAGAGCTCCCCATCTGCTCTTTTAACCCTTCTCCTAATTATCCTGGCCTCATCATATTGTCCCAATGTTCCCTTCCCACTCAGCTTCACTCTTGGTCAGCTCCTCCTTAGCCAATTATCAGATGAAAATGTGAGGGCTTTGGAGGAAGCCCATTGCATAACAGTATAAAACTCCATCAGATCCACTCAAACATATCTAAAATGTTCAGAAAGAAAATATAGGGGTTGGCTCTCTTGAGAAGTCCAGGGAAAAAAAAGTCCAAAGGTCTGAAGAAATCAGTAGACTGCTGGGAGTGGCTAATTTCATTAAATAATAACCTTTCACTCTTCCTGCTAAATGACTTGCATTCTAAAAGCACACCAGTTGGGACAAGCCAGGGAAAGGCTTGGTTGCCAAGGGAAACATCTCCTAACTGGAGGGAAAAAGCAGTCACAGGATTGGCACAGTCATATAGATTGGGATCGCCTCCCCCACATCTTTTCTCTTTATGAGAACAAGAAAAATTGTCTAGAACAAGGTAACTGGGGCTTTTGCCAAGGGTACCAACCATCCAAATGTACAATCCCTCCCTGTAGAAGTTCTGTACATCTCAGTTCTCCAGGGTGAGGGCTCCCTTGCCCATCTCAGGCGAGCCTCTCCCACACACTCAGGGTTCCATTTCTAGGGCCCCCTTGCATGTCTTGGTTTCCTTTATTTCATCACCCATGTGGATATATGCCATCCCTGCCCTTCTGACATCCCCCTGACAGGATTCAACATGTAAACTAGGAGTTCTTGACTTTCTGTTGGGTCCTGGACCCCTTTGGTGGTCTGGTAAAGCCTACAGAAGGCTCCTTCTCAGAATATTTTTAAAATATAATTTAAGTTTAAATAATAAAATAAAATAAGTTTAAGTTATAATTTAAAATGAAATATGTAGTTACCAAAGATGCCAATTATACTGAAATACAGTTATGAAGATATTTTAAAAATAAGTCTACTACAGCAGGTTTAAAAACCTGGATGTAAATGGCTAAGTATATATGAGATAATTTCAGAGTTATTGTCCTACTTCAGTAATTTCAATCAGGTCCAACTCTTTATGACTCCATTTGAGGTTTTCTTGACAAGATACTGGAGTAATTTGCCATTTCCTTCGGCTCATTTTATAGATGAAGAAACTGAGGTAAATGGGGTTAAGTGACTTGTCTAGAAGGAGCAATGAACAGCAAGGAGGACCAGGAAAGACTGTTCCGGTGCTTGAACTGAGTTTTGAAGGACAATAAAGATTCTCAGCAGTAAAGCTGAGGAAGGAGAGAATTCCAAGATCTGGGAGATATCCTGTCCTGTATTCATGTCCTCTCCTTGTTGAAAAATTCCTCCTAGTCCATGTTCCTTTTCCCCCTGCTTTTGTTTACATATATATTTGTTCCCACTTGCCATGGAAAATTCCTGAACATACACCTGCTGGTTTGGTGGAAAAAAACCTCATCTGGAGCACAAAGTGAATGAATGACCCAGGGATCAGGGGAAAAAGAACCAGCTGACAGTTGAAAGAAAGGATGAGGATAAGTAGTTTAAAAGAGAACATCCAAAAGAATTACAACACTAACAAAAATAAACACTTGCTACTCTTGGGTGAAACTGGGAAGTGATTAACATTTAGATTTAGTAGAATTTTAAAATCCAAATACCTCTTTGGACAGTCGGGAAAACTGAGGCATGGTGTGATGAAGCAGAAAGAACTCTAAATTTGGAGTCAGAAGTCCTGGCTTGGAATCCTCACTCTTCTAATTTCATCTTTGCAAACACTGGCCACTTCCATATGCCTTGGTCCCAATTTCCATTTCTTAGGGGGAAAGATATGCAAATTCACAGACAGGCATGCTCTGTGGCTTGCTGGTCTGTCCTCTGAACTGGAAAAGGAAGTCAAAGAGGCCCAACACGTCTCAGATGCAGAGGATGGAGTGTTGGACTTTGATTCAGGAAGCCCTAGATTCAAATTCCACCTTGGATGCTTTCTAGCTTTGTGATCTTAAGATATTAAGCTCAGTTTCCCCATCTGTAAAAAGGGGATAATAGCAGCCATCCTCCAGGGTTGTTGTGAGAATCAATGAGATAGCATATGTATAACACTGTAAACCTTCAAGCCCTATAGCAGTGCTTCCTATTTAGATGATGTTACTCTGCTCTTATAGACTCAGGGCAGGGTGGAGGGCTCTTCTGACAAGTCCTTTCTTCTGAGTCCTGCAACTTCTGTAAGGGACCAGTGAACAAGATTTCTCTCTCTATAGGTGCACTGCCTGTAGCAACCCATAATCCTTTTTTAAAAATCAGGGACAGGGCTGTTAGATGGCTCAGGGGACAGAGAGCCAGGCCTGGAGACAAAAGGTCCTTGGTTCAAATCTGACCTCAGACATTTCTTCGGGAAAGTCACTTAACTTCCTTTTTTATTTCAAATTTAAAAAATATTGTTCCATATTTACATGATTCATTTTCTTTCTCTCTACTCTTCCCTTCCCTCTCCCAGATCTGATAAGCAAGTTCACTGGGTTGTACAAATGTTGTCACTTGATATCTATTTCCACATTATTCATTTTTACTATAGAGATGAAACCCCAAATAATTCATCCATATAAACAAGTGATAAGTCATAAGTCATAAGTTTTTCTTTTGTATTTCTACCCCCACAGTTCTTTTTCTCAGTGTGGAGAGCTTCTTTTTCATAAGTCCTTCAGGAATGTCCTGGATTATTGCATTGCTACTTGTAGTAAAGTCCATTACATTGGATTGTTCCACAATGTTTCACTTTCTGTGTATAATGTTCTTCTGGCTCTGCTCCTTTCGCTCTGCATCAGTTCCCGGAGGTCTCTCCAGTTCGCCTGGAACTCCTCCAGTTCATTATTCCTTTTAGCACAATAGTATTCCATCACCATCAGATTGTAAAATTAAAATTAGTATATAATAACTTTAAGAATATTATGGTTTTTGTAAGATTAGTAATCACTAGAAAATAAAATCACGTGCCATGCTAGCTCATGCATCCATAGGAAGGAAAGAGTGCTGGGAATGCCAGCCCCTCAATTTTTTCCCCCTGTGTCAGGGCATAACGACAGGAAGTCAGTGGGCCCATGGGAAATGTAGTTCAAAGACCCCAAAATTTCCAAGAACACAAGATACTACAATTTGTTCAGCTATTCTCCAATTGAGGGACACCCTCTCATTTTCCTTTTTTTTTTTGCCACCACAAAGAATACAGCTATAAATATTTTTGTACAAGGATTTTTCCTTATTATCTCTTTGGGGTACAAACCCAGTAGTGGTATGGTTGGATCAAAGGGCAGGCATTCCATTCCCCAATTGATTAATGGTCAAGGCACATGAATAGGCAGTTTTCAGATAAAGAAATCAAAACTTTCAATAAGCACATGAGAAAATGTTTTAAATCTCTTATAATTAGAGAAATGCAAATCAAAGCAACTCTAAGATACCACCTCACACTTAGAAGATTAGCTAATATGACAGCAAAGGAAAGTGATAAATGTTGGAGGAGATGTGGCAAAATTGGTACACTAATACATCGCTGGTGGTGTTGTGAATTGATCCAACCATTCTGGATGGCAATTTGGAAGTACACCCAAAGGGCTTTAAAAGACTGCCTGCCCCTTAATCCAGCCATACCACTGCTGGGTTTATACCCCCAAAAGAGATAATAAGGAAAAAGACATGTACAAAAATATTCATAGATGCTCTTTTTATGGTGGCAAAAAAATTGGAAAATGAGGGGATGCCCTTCGATTGGAGAATGGCTGAACAAATTATGGTATCTGTTGGTGATGGAATACTGTTGTGCTCAAAGGCATAATGAACTGGAGAAATTCCATGTGAACTGGAAAGACCTCCAGGAATTGATGCAGAATGAAAGGAGCAGAACAAGGAGAACCTTATACACAGAGACAGATACACTGAGACACAATCTAATGTAATGGACTTCTCCACTAGCAGCAATGCAATGATCCAAGACAATTCTGAGGAACTTATGAGAAAGATGCTCTCGACATCTAGAGAAAGAACTGTGGGAGCAGAAACACAGAAGAAAGACAACTGCTTGATCACATTGGTTGATGGGGATGATTGAGGATGTAGACTTTAAATGATCACCCTAATGCAAATATTAATAATATGGAAATAGGTCTTGATCAATGACATGGGTAAAACCCAGTGGAATTGCTCATTGGCTATGGGAGGGGGTAGGGAGGAGGAGAGGAAAATAATACAAATCATGTAACCATAGGAAAATATTCTAAATTAATTAACTTAATAATTAAAAAAAATTTAAAGGGCAGGCAGTCTTTTAAAGCCCTTTGGGCATAATTCCAAATTGCCTTCCAGAATGGTTGGATCAATTCCACCAGCAAAGTATTAGTGTCCCAGTTTTGCCACATCTGTTCCAACATTTATTATTTTACTTTACTGTCATATTGACCAATCTGCTAGGTGTGATTTGCATTTCTCTACTTAACTCCCATTGCCTAGCACTTGCCACTCTTCTGCCTTAGAACTAATACATAGTTTTGATTCTAAGATGGAAGATAAGGATAAAAAAAAAAGATCAGACATGCCCCTCATCAGTCCTCTTTACAAGTGTAATATTTTTAATTGTAGAAACTGAGGCTTCAAGACATTTGTGAGTGCCCCCAAACCACTCCAGTATCTTTGCCAAGGAAACTGAGACCAATATGATGGAAATGAATGAATGACCTCCATGTCACACTTTATAAAGGATATGATTTAACTCCAAGAATACACCAGTGGTATACCAAGGCTCCTTATGATGACCGAGGTGTAGTTCCAAATGAAATCTACACTGGAACTATGACTGCTGCCATCCACTGAATAGTGGAGTTTAGGGTAAGACTGGTGAGATTCAGAGCCCATCCATAGGGGTTTGGTTGAGGAACTATGTGCCCAAAGGGCTGGATACATGCCAGGCTAACCTATAAATCCTGCCAGCTGGGCTCAACAAGCAGCCGTGTTTTAGCCATGCCCAGGTGGTGACCCAAAAGTATCCTAATGAGATCCATGCTTGTGGCCTCCCCAACATTACCCCCAGATTTATTTTTTAAACCTGTAAATCCTCGCTTCCTATTTTAGTATTAATTCTAAGACAGAAGAGCAGTCAGGGCTAGGCAAATGGAGTTAAGTGACTTGCCCAGGGTCAAAAGAAGTGTCTGAATCCTGATTTGAAACTGGATCCTCCTGACTCCAACACTCCACAGAGGCATCTCATTCCCTCTCTCAGATATACTTTGAATAAAGTATATATATGCATATATAATTATAATTATTATATCTTTATATACATGTATATATA
>NW_025353192.1:0-3483 GCF_016433145.1 Gracilinanus agilis
ATTTCGTGTTTTTATTTCATTTATTGACACGGACAAAGACTTCTCCTTTTAGTTAACCTGGTGGTGACACAACGAACCAGTCAGGTCCATTGGCAGCAGAAAAGCTGTCCCTAGGACTGTACTCTAAGCCTTTCTAGCTAATAGAAATCTGCCAGAAACTGAATCCTGCTAGCATAACCTCTGAGAAGCCAGGGTCATCTCTGCATCACAATGAGACATCAAAGGAAGACTTTTGGGGAACTGATCTGTAGGATAGCTCCTTTGTGCAGGGCTTCAAGAAGGACATGGATAAAAATATGAAAAGGTACAAATGGATTGCAATCTGTGCCAGTGGAAAGAGTATACATATCAATGAGAAAGGAGATCCATTTCCATAAGTAAGAAAGAGAAAAGATTCAATCAGTTCTGAGCAAAAGCTCTGAATAATAGAATAAAGGAGAGAATGGAAGCTCACAGAAGCAATCAACTGCTCTATGTATTCATCCTCTTTTCACAAAGTGCCTATTTCTACACAAGGCCCTTGTTTTATTATAACAACATTTTAAAACATTTATACTTTGCATTTCGAGAACGTCTTTCCTCTTTGAATCTCCAGGTAATAACCTCGTCTCACATTTCAGTATATCTGCCAACTGCTAGTGGTAACAGTTTTATCTTCATCTTAAACTATAGCAAATGGGTCTTGTCTCATATTTCCTGATTCTGTGTGAGTATTAGAGGCAGAGGTGGCCTGGTTTCACAATCAGACATTCTGCAAATCCTAATTCTTTGCTGATGATGATGGCAGTTTTACAGAGAAATAAAATCATAGTCTAAAAGTAATAAAGAAAAACCCAAGTGGAGGAAGTATCATAAATGTTATACCTCCCTCTAGAAAGAATAATTTGTACACTGTACGTCATTCCTTAATGTAGGAACAATGGTTTTTATGGGCTAATTACCCCAAGATTCATTTTGAACCTAAGCTATCAAAAATGTATTACAGATATTTCGATGTACCAAACGAAGTCTCAGACAAGCACAAGATGCAAAGTCAGGAACACAATTTCTTCAATGAGATTTAAGTCATCAATTCAGTGCTATTTACCTCTTTGAGCAAAGAGCAATGCAATGAAGTGTACACAGGCTCATGCTGCGAAGATGCTACTATGAGCAAGAACAAAACGGAATTTAATTTATGCACTAATTAAACAGAACTAAATTCAATCAGAAACCTGGGCCAATCTTTCTTCCCAAAGAAAGGAGTCTGGTACATTTTTCAAATTTCCTTTCAAGTGAATAATAAAAATGATCATAATAATAACTCATACTCACATAACATGCCAGATTAACAAAGTACTTTTCTCACAATAAATTTATAGAAAAAGTCATAGGATTTAGAGCTGGAAAGAATCTCAGAGATAATCTAATCCAAATGCTTCATTTTATAGCCGATGAAACTGAAGTCTGGAGAATTTAAGCATGGTTTTTCATGCCTGGAATGTACTCCCCTCCTCACCTCAGCCTTCTAGAAAGACTGAATTTCATCAAGAAACAGCTCTGATGGCTACCCTTATAAAAATATGAAATACCCTTATAAATCGGCCAGCTCCTAAAGTTGTCATTGTTTTAAAATTAATTGATATTATTTGGTATATTTATATCATAGGATATCATATCTACTTAATTCTATGCGTGTGTTTTCCCCCAAATAGAAGAGATAAAGAGAGGGAAAAGGAGAGAAAGAGACTTGACAGAGATAGAGATAGAAAATGAAGAGGAGGGAGGGAAGAGAAGGAGAGACAGAGAGAATGGCAGAGATAGAAAGAGGGAAGGAAGGGGAGGGAAGAAGAGAGGAAGAGATAGACAAAAGTGAGGAAAAGGGAAAGAGAAACAAAAACAGAGATGGCAACAGCATTCATTATATGCTTGCTATATTTCAGGCATTATGCTAAGGGCTCTGGATACAAATACAAGTACGCAAAGCAGTCGTCACTCACAAGGAGCATTCCACTGGGGGAAGAGAATTCATAAAGGGAAGATATAAAGGAGAGTAGGGAACCCACATGGCTGCATGGTGAGGAATAAGCCTTATTCCTGGAAAGATCTGACACAAGTTCACTTAAAAGAACTAAGAGATACAGGGGGTAGAGTCTAAGTTTCTAGTGTGAAGGTGATGAAGATGATGGCTAGAGAGGAAGGGACATAGAGAATTAAAAACTGGGAGGTAAGGCCATAAGCTTTTTGATAGAAGAGACTATTTTGTTTTTGTCTTTCTATCTCCTATGCCATACCATAATTCCTGGCACTTTGATTGAAATTAATTAAATGCTCTACTTATGGGTTACATCAAAGCTGGGACCCAAACCTAGGACATTTCATCTGAATCCATGTCCTTAAAATCTATCCTGGTATTGAGTACTGGTTAAATCAAGTTCCAAGCTCTTAGGAGCCTGAAAAAGAGCATCAGTCAGTCAATATATAAGTATTAAGTGTCTACTAAGTGCTGAGAACTATTCTAAGTTCTGGGGACACAAAAAAAGAAAAAGACAGTTCCTGCTCTCAAGGCTCTCACAGTCTAATGGGGGGAGACAACATGCAACCAATAAACAAGCTATATGAAGGGAGAAATCAAAGATAATGAAAGAGGAAAAGCATTAAGATTAATAGGGATTGGGAAACATTTCTGCAAAAGTGGAATTTTTGTTGGGGCTTGAAGAAAGGTAGGGATGCTAGGAAGCAGAGATGAAGAAGTATAGTTGTCATAATGGCTTGAGTCATCCTAAGTCTACCCCATTCCAACTTTGTATACTGTCAATGGATAATGCCTCTACCATTCCTCAGGGCCCTTCATTTACATTTACTGTATCTACTATACAATTGTTATAGTAATTCTTTTTTCTAAATCCATTTAAATTTTCATTCATCTCACTTTCAGTAACTCAGGGCTTCCCCTACTCATTATACTACATGCAGAAAAATCTGCATTCTTAACTACGCCATCAAATTCTATGCTTTTTAATTCTTAGCAGGATCCCCTTAATATCAACTATATATTGTATTAATCCAGTGTTTCTACTTCTCTTCACTTTAGCCATTCAACCTCTCAGACTTCTAAGTAGTAACACTAGACTCATGTGCCTTTCTTCTTTTTTAACCCCTACCTTCTGCCTTAGAATCAATACTAAGAATTGGTGACAAGGCAGAAGAGTGATAAGGGCCAAGCAATTGCAGTTAAGTGATTTGCCCATGCTTACATCTAGAAGGTGTCCAAAGCTGGATGTAAACCCAAGAATTCCCATCTTCAGGTCTGGCTATCTAGATTCTGAGTCACATAACTGCCCCCTCATGTAGCTTTCAATCAGGTCATATCTTCCCTCTAAGGCCCTCTGTTGGCCACAAGGAATGTTACTAGAAACAATTATCTAATGAACCAGTACATGGTCTTGAACTATTCAAAGAGATGAGAAGAGGAGAGGAGAGGAGAGGAGAGGAGAGGAGAGG
>NW_025353193.1:0-3227 GCF_016433145.1 Gracilinanus agilis
GGGGGGGGGGGGGGGGAGAGGATTTTTAAGCTTGATTTATTTAGAAATTTTAAAATAAGAGTAGGAGCTTTAGAAGAAATATACACTTTGCCTTCCCCTTATTCTCTCTCTCAGGCTTCCCTACTCTTCCAGATAAAGGACTGAACTTTCTATTTCTGATACTAGCCTAGAGCTAGGAGACATTTTAGGCCATTAGTCAACAGCATTTAAGTTCTTATTGTAAGCCAGCCATTCTGCTAAATGCTGAAGATACAAAGGTAAAAGAAGTCCCTTCTCACTGTGCAGACATATATCACTGTAATCTGAGGTAATCTTAAAAAGACGACACTAGCAGAGGGGGTGAGGAAGGGAGAGATTGGAAAAAGCCTCTTGCAGAAAATGAAGTTTGAGCTGAGTCAGGAAGGAAGACAAAGAAAGCAGGCTAGATGAGGGGGAAACATATTCCAGCTGAGAGAATAGTAAACAATCCACAGAAATCTCAGAATCCTAGAATTTCAGAAGGGACCTTTAAAAAAAAAATCTTACCTTCTGTCTTAGAATCTATAAGTTCTGAGGCAAAAGAGCAGTGAAAGCTAGGCAATTGGGGTTAAATGACTTGCCCAAGGTCACACAGATAAAAAGTATCTGAGGTCCCATTTGAACTTGCCTCCAATTTCTACCAAGCCACCTACCTGCTCCTAAAAGGAAACTTTTAGGAAAAATGATTGTCCACTCTCTCACTGTATAACTGAAGGAACTAAGGGGAGGTAAGTCAAGGTCGCTTGGCTTGTTAGTTAAGGAAGACTCAGGACTGAAACCCTGGTCTACTGAGTTTTAAGTATGATGCTCTTGCCACAGGGCCAGAATCAGTTAACTAATAATCCACTATTATTTATTAAGCCCTGTGCAAGGCACTGTAGGTACAGAGACAAAATCAAAATGATTCCCGATCTCAAGAACCTTGCCTTTTACTGATACCAAGCAACAAAGCCACAGATAAATCAATAAAAAATATAAACAAAGTAAAGAGAAGGTAATTTAAGTAAGGAGAGGTCTCATAGCTCTGGAAATCAAAAATTCTTTATGTAGAAAATGGATCTTTCATGAAAGGATTCCCAAGCCCAAGATGAGGAGAGAGAACATTCCAGGCATAGAGAAAAACCAGAGCAAGGTGCAGAGAAGTGTAATATTATATGTCAGGAACAATAGGGGAGCCTGTCCAGCTGGACCCTTCCCAATAATAGTCAGCATTTATATGAAAACAGGCTTGAGATCACCTAGGCAGCTAAGTGACACAGTGGTTAGAGCTCTAGCCCTGGAATCGGGGAGACCTGAGTTCAATTCCAACTTCAGATATTTCCTAGTTGTGTGACCCTGGAAGAGTCACTTTAGCTCCCTTTGCCTCACCTTTTTTTCAGCCCTGAAATAGGAATAATAATATCTACCTCCCAAGATTGTTTTGAAGATGAAATGAGATGTTTGTAAAGCCCTTAGTTGGTGCCATATAAATGTTTATCCCTTTTCCCCATCCCTCCACCTTCATTAATGGCTCTTGAGTCATGTAGCAGGGACCCCCCCCTTACCAAAACCTACACTAGATCCTGGGGGGAAGGGAGAGATTTGCTAGGAAGTAGTTAAGGATGGGGGGAGTGGAGAGGGGTTTGCTGGTACTGATGTCCAGGAAGCTTCATGGAAGAAATGAATATTAGAGTTTGAAAGGAAAAGAAAGTTTGGGGTGAGAGGAAGCTGAGCAGCAATTCAACATTTATTGAGCACCTACTAGGTGCAGAACACTGTGAATGAGAAATCATCGAGCTCTTACATAAGATCCTCAGATGCCAATAGCCACAATTCATAATAATAGATGATCAATGCATGAATACAAAGCGCCATAGGCTCATAAGATCCTGAACTTACAATTGGAACTTAGAGATCCTCTATCCCACATTTTCTAGATGGGGAAACTAAGGGATGAGAAAGATGAGGAGAGTTGCCCAAGGCAGCGAGTGGCAGAGATGGCTCTTGGGAGGTTTGTTGCCCATCCAAGAAGGCTTCTTGCCGAGATGGCTTTAAAGGACAGGTACGAAATCTACAGGCAACAAGGATCCCTATCGAAAAGTCCAGAAATCGGGAGCAAATCGTGCATGGCTAGCAGCCTTGAAGCGGAGAGTTCAGGGCTGGGGCAATCCTCAGCCTGCTCTCACATGTCCTTTCCCTGAAAAGCAAGAGCCGGGGACATACCAGGCAACCTTGGCTCCTGACTATAAAGTTCTCTTATCTCCCTGACTCTCCGCTCTCTCTGCCAGTTCCTTCCACTCCTTAGTTCCCCTCTCGGTCCCACTCCCACCCCTAAACCCTGCAGGTTTGGGCTCCTAAACAAGAGATGAATGCAGCCCCAAATGGCCCAGCAGCGGACGAAAGCTATATAGGGGTCGTTTTACCTACTCCCTCCCTTCTCCAGGGAGCCCAGGCAGTCCTCTCTAGGACTGAAAAAGAGCCAGGAAAGGTAACGAATGCCACGGTCTCTCTAGACATTGTGTTTCATAGTAATGGAGACGGTGGCTAGAGCCCTCGGCTTGTTCTGACTCATTAATGTTACTGTGTAACCATGGAGAAGTCACAAGGTTTCTTGGATCCTCAGTTTTCTCATCTGTAAAATAACTGTACTTCCCATCCCAGGAGTTTGTGGTGAAGAAGCTCCTTGACGACAAGGATTGTATAATTTCTATCTTTGTGTCAACAGCATCTACTATGGGGTCTGAGACTAGGTGGATAGGCTGATTGGTTAGAAGTGCGAGTCAATTAAATAGGCACCTACTGTGTGCCAGTCACCTACTGTGGGTAAGGCACTGGGCTAGTTCCTGCCATCAAAGAATTTACATTCCAATAGAGAATATGATGTGTATGAAAATAATATAAAGTAATTTAAGGGAAGGGATAGACAGACAGACAGACAGAAATAGAGACAGAGGAAAGGAGAGAAGGGAGAAAAAGAGAGAATGAGAAGAGAACAGGGAGAGGAGATGAAAGGAGAAGAGAAGAGGGGAGGGGAAGGAAAGGGAGAACAGAGGAGAGCAGAGGAGAACTAATAATAGAGGGGTTCAAGAAAGGTTTCCTGTAAATAGGTCTTGATCAATGATACATGTAAAACCCAGTGGAATTGCCTGTCAGCTAGGGGAGGGTGGGGGGAGGTTTGGGGGTAAGGAAAGAACATGAATCATGTAACCATGGGGAAATATTCTATAAAT
>NW_025353194.1:0-1082 GCF_016433145.1 Gracilinanus agilis
AGCCTCGAACTCTGAGGATCTTCTGACCCTTACTCTCTTATCTCTGATCTGAGATCTCTTTGATCTGGCATTTTCTCCAGTGTTGCTGCTTGCAATCCATCTCACATCACCCCGTCACACCTCCTGGATCATCCTGGTTAAAAGGGCTCATTGATGCTCTTTAAATAGCTAGGAAATTTAGAAACAGGCATGCCAGCCATGGGCAGCTGCCTGCTCCTACCCTCCTCCTTGAACAACTCTCTCTCACCTCGGATGGCCTTGGGTCTGACAAGATGCTCTGTCCAATCAAATATCAGAAAGGCTGTCGTATGTCACAATTCAATGCCACCAATTTTTGTGAAGTGCCCTCAATGAGGTGGGGGGGGCAGAATCTGGAGCAATGGGTGGAAATGACAGGTAGACAGGTTAGTGATATCAGGAGGAACTTCCAGAGTTAGAGCTGCTTGCCCAGAGAACTGAACTGCCTCAGGAGGTACTGGGTACCTCTTTCGACAGGGCTTTCAGCAAAAACTGCTTGACCACTTGCTAGGTATAGAGATTGATTCTTTGTGGGGATGGATGGGTATCTCTTTCAACTCTTTGTTTCTGGGATGCTGTGGATTGTTAAGTGTTCACGTTCTCTGAGTTCTGCTCTGGAAGAGAGCTAACATTCCTGCTAAGATGGGAGGAGCCTGGTATCTTGGCCTAGAACATGTTGGCAAAGGCATGGCACAAATGCCACATACCCTGGCATGCCAGAGGGGGCGGCTTCGTTCCCCGTCTCCACTGAGCCTGAGGACATTTTTTGCATGCCCCATCCCTCTGTCCAGCAGCCCAATTCAAGAACTTCCTCCCTTCACTCTCTGGAGCAGGGGTCGGCAACGTATGGCTCTCGAGCCGTATCTGGCTCTTTCGAGGGCCAGATATGGCTCTTTCTGCAGGAGCCATAAAGTCCATTTTTTTTCAGGCGCTGTTACAGGAGCCGCACTGTGAGCACTGGACGGCTCTCACGAAATTACATTTTAAAAAATGTGCACTTCCCAGCTGTGTGACCCTGGGCAAGTCACTTGACCCCCATTGCCGACCCTTACCACTCTTCCACC
>NW_025353195.1:0-8137 GCF_016433145.1 Gracilinanus agilis
ACAGAGAGACAGAGGCACAGGGACAGAGATAGAGAGAGAGGCAAAGGCAGAGACTAGAGAGAGAACACAGTGAAAAGGGAAGGCAGCTCCAGGCAGTGCCTTGAGGGATACCCTGCTACCTCAGAGTGGGCATAATGATACAGAGTCACAACAGAAACAGGTGAAGAGGGAAGACTGCCAGGAAAACCCAGAGAAGGCAGCCTACACACACTGCCAGATGCTGCAGGGAGGTCAAGAAGGATGAAGACTGAGAAGAGGTCACTGGTTGAGAGCAGGGTGCCTGGAGGGGGCGGCTTCAGTGGAATGATGATGTTTGAAAGTCAGACAGAAGAGGCTGAAGGATTCTTAGAGACCCTCTAGGCAGCCAACTTATTTTACAGATGACAAAAAAAGCCCAGCGATTTTAAATGACTAACCTCCTGATGGTAGTAAAGTAGCAGGACCTGGATTTAAAACTGCATCTTGGGGGCAGTTGGGTAGCTCAGTGGATTGAGAGCCAGGCCTAGAGATGGGAGGTCCTGGGTTCAAATCTGACCTCAGACACTTCCCAGCTGTGTGGCCCTGGGCAAGTCACTTAACCCCCATTGCCTAGCCCTTACTGCTCTTCCACCTTGGAACTAATACATAATATTGATTCCAAGATGGAAGGTAAGGGTTTAAAAAAAATAAATTAAAAATTAACAACAAGGGGGCAGCTGGGTAGCTCAGTGGATTGAGAGTCAGGTCTAGAGACGGGAGGTCCTAGGTTCAAACCCGGCCTCAGCCACTTCCCAGCTGTGTGACCCTGGGCAAGTCACTTGACCCCCATTGCCCACCCTTACCACTCTTCCACCTATGAGACAATACACCAAAATTAAGGGTTTTAAAAAAAAATAACAACAAAACAAAACTGAGTCTTCAGGGGGATAGCTGGGTGGCTAAGTGGGTAGCCCAGAGATGGGAGGCCCTTGGTTCAAATTTGGCATCGGACATTTGCTAGCTGTGGGACCCTGGAAAAGTCACTTAACTCCCACTGCTTAGCCCTTTATCGCACTTCTGCCTTGGAACCAATACTCAGTAGCCAATCTAAGACAGAAGGTAAGGGTTTAAAAAACAACTGAATTCTAATTCCAAAGCTAGCAAGCCCTCATTTCATATTACCAGTTCAATCTCTTTCTCCATCACTTCTTTCTCCCTTCCTCTTTTTCTATATGTTCTATAGTTGTTTGTGCTTTGTATAAATTGGTATATGTGAAAATCTGTTCCTTTGACTTAGCCTTCTGTAAGATCAGCTGAGAGATAAACAAATCTAATAAAGAAAAAGTCCTTTCCTGACTTCTTCATATTTCACTTTTAGTTTACAAAGTCCTACATTGGTGTATGGCTATTCCTTGATTAGTACAAAGAATGAATCCAGTGCTTGTATATTCTGGAATTTATACCATTCAAAATTATGCTTTATGTAAAATATGGTCACTGTGGTGCTAGTCCAGTGCAACTATTCACTATGAATCTGAATAATGCAGGCACTTCAAGAGATTCATTATTTGTACTCACTGGGACCTAGTTGTACTTTATAAAGCCTGTATAAACAGCAGGGGAGAAAATGAAAAAATTTGAATCAAGGCAAATAGGAGACATTCTCTAGTAAGTCTCATAAAAAATTTGGGTAAAATATTTGGCATTATTAGCATCATATAAAAATGAATTCTAGGTGGTAGTGTGCTTCCAGTGAGCCTCTTGACTTCTTCAGAAAGACCCATCCTCAGTCATCCTATTGGACTGCCAAGAACATAATTCATTAGGGATGGGGTAAAACAGTCCTGAAATTCAACAATATCCCTTAATCCAGTGATGGGCAAACTTTTTAAAGAGGGGGTCAAAGGAAAGGAAATGCTCATCTGGGGGGCAGCTGGGTAGCTCAGTGGAGTGAGAGTCAGGCCTAGAGACAGGAGGTCCTAGGTTCAAACCCAGCCTCAGCCACTTCCCAGCTGTGTGACCCTGGGCAAGTCACTTGACCCCCATTGCCCACCCTTACCAATCTTCCACCTATGAGACAATACACCTAAGTACAAGGGTTTAAAAAAAAAAAGAAAGAAAGAAAGGAAATGCTCATCTGTCAGTCTGTTTCTAAGGCAACTCTTTTGAAGTTTCATTGTATTGTATTCTACTCATTGTATTCCTCAGATTAGGAATAATGTGACGTGGCCAGATAGAACATTTCAGACCCCCCCCCCCCCCCCAAACCTGGCCAACTGGTGTAGTTTGCCCATCACTGACTTAATCTATTTAATTAGCTCCAAATTATAAGAACTGGATCTTTCCCCTTCAGGAAAGCAGTTCTTTTATTATAACAGTAATAACAACAACAACTGACATTCATGAAGTGCTTTGGGGTTTGCAAAGCCCTCAGCCTTTATCTTGTCTGATCTAGGATTTAGCAGTTCCTGTCCTTGCCTCACTATTTGGTATGCCCATGGCCCAGAGAGGCTACCACAAGCCTCTCCATCAAGAGAATGCGTTCTGTCCAGTGAAAGCATGGGCTCTGGAGACCTTCCCGCTGGAGCTGGGAATGGATGCGCTGCTGGCACTGTGTCCTGTCTCCCCGCTCTCAAAGGCCTGGTAATCTGGATCTGGTTTTCTATTTCTGTCCATTAGCACATGACTTGTCAGGATATTCCTTTCCTAGGACTTCAGTGGGTTTTTGGTGACCTCTGAATCTTTTCAGTTGTGTAAAGGGCTTTCTGGGCGCAGGCTGGTTGTGGCCTCAGAGGTCTTACAATTCTGAAGCCAGTTCATGTGCTTCAAGAGGACAGTCACATCCAATGACGGCAGCTCCTGGATGTTTCATGGGCTTCTGAAGGGGGTCATGGCCTATTCCATCGAAAGGATTTCTCAGAAGGCCAAAAGCTATTTTAAACAGGCTCAGGACTATTTTATTGATTCCTTAAATAGGGTTCAGTTAAAGCCAAAGCAGTCAAATAATATAAAGCCCCATGGATGCAGCCTTCTATGACTCAGTGATTAGGGAATGGCTAAATGCTAAGTGGATCATTGCCCAACATTTTGCACAGTGCTAAGGGCACACAGTAGGCCTTAATAAATGCTTGATATTACCAACAACTTTACTATGTCTGAAAAATTCTTGTAATCAACTAACTCACAAGCATTTATCAAGAGCCAATGATGTGCCACAGACCTTGCTAGGCTTTGGGGACAAAAATACAAGGAATTGCATAATACAAATAATGTCTCTTCTTAAAGAGCTCACATTCTGACAAAGAAGGTCAAATATGGGTTTTAAGAACCCAAGTCTACTATTTTCTAATCTGTGGAATTTGGATCAGTTGAGTGCTGCTCTTACAGTGAAATGGATGGGAATAAAGTCAAAGGCATTCTACGGGTGAAAAGTACTCAATGTATCTTTCCCTGAAAAGGCTCTGGATGAATGGGAATGCCATTTAACAGAAAGAGTGTTTGGACTGGCTGAAGAAACTTGGCTCCTTCTTGTGGGTGTTCTATACACAGACTGGACCAGCACAAAACAAAGGAATCTCCAGTGTCAGGGACAAATGGAGCTTCCAGCTGAGCTTCCCTGAGCCATGGTTTGGTGGGGAGGGGAGAGCTTCATCCTCTGCCTTTTGGGTCTTCTTCCCTCCCTCCTAGTGACTGGTGGAATGTTTAATTCCAATTCCTCTTACTAGATCAACTCAGGAACAAGATCTTTCTAAAAACAAATCGAGTCTCGCTAACTCAATGGCCTCCACTAAATGATTTAACAATTATGGCAAGAGGCACATTGGTGGGGGCTCCTGAGCTCATGGGTATGAGCAAAGACAACCCTTTAGATCCACAGGGCTATGCCTAAAGCATTTAATAGACATTCTTAGGGGCTGGTAAGCAGGAGGGAGAATGGGGTGAGCTGTCTCAGAATATCAGCTACAACTCTAACAATGTGGGTGCTATTCACTGAGCTTTTTATTCAACATAAGATTACTTCTGTTGTAAAGATAATAGCTAGTCTCATATAAAAGTTTATACAGCACTGCACATGAATTAATTTTCACAACAACCCTGGTAGGTAGGTGCTATCATTATCCTTATTTTACAGATGAGAAAATGAGAAAAGAACATTTTGATTTTGATAGAAAAAAATTGATTTTTAAGGACATTAGTAAAAATCTTTGAAATGATCTGTCAAGACTTTCTTGACTACTTCAGGGCAAAGTGATTTCTCCTGTCAATTTAATTCAGCAAGCATTTATTAATGCTTTGATGCCAGATACTGCTCTAGATGCTGGGGAAACAAAAACAAAAATGAAAAGTCTGCACTTTCAAGAACCTTATAGTCGGGGGCAGCTGGGTAGTTCAGTGGATTGAGAGTCAGGCCTAGAGACGGGAGGTCCTAGGTTCAAAGCTGGCCTTAGACACTTCCCAGCTGTGTGACCCTGGGCAAGTCACTTGACCCCCACTGCCCACCCTTACCAATCTTCCACCTATGAGACAATACACAGAAGTTAAGGGTTTAAACAAAAAAAAAAAGAACCTTATAGTCACTGAGGTGTGGTTACAATATGTATTTGATGAGTAAATGCAAAATATCTATCTATAATTATTTTTGGAGGGGAATAAGTGGTAGTGGGGAATCATAAAAGGCTTTGTTTGAGAGATGTTTCTGAAATGAATTAAAAGATATCACTAAGGTATTTGTAGTGTATGCTATTAATTTTGTAAATAGTAAAATATTGCCCTTGGAGATTTCTTTTAAGGTGCTGCCATTTAATAATTTAAGAGTTTATTCTTTTTAATAACTTGTTTCTCCCAAACTGAATGCAAACTTTCTTTGGGACAGGGACCATACCTTATATTTCCTTATATTATCTGCATTACATAGCACAGTGCTTTGCATACTGTTTAGGTACTAAATATATTAATTATATTTTATATTATCATATATTAATGTATATCACACATTAATTAAATAATTAAAAGGAATAAGGCAAGAAATCTATGGCAATAGCCCCTTCTCCCTTCCCCACTATAATAAATCATTCTGCAGGTAACTATGGCACAAGGTACAATAAATTTCCACTTAGGCTGACTAGGTGCTTATGGGTTAAGTCAGTTAACAGACCATGTTTCCTGGATGAGTAAATTTGGTCTGATAAAGGATTGTTTTTAATCAGTATTATCATCTCATAATATAATCAACTTTCAAATTGTGACTTCCTAGAAAATCTGTGATCTATGTACAATTATATATATGTGTTTTTTGTAAATATATACACACATGTATATATTTACACATACAATCAACCTAAAAGCATTTATTGTGAACCTCAATTATTTTAATGTATGAAAAAGATATAAAAGATGAATTTATTGAACTAGGCTAGCTATAACACAAGTCATACTTTAAAATACAACATATTAGAATGTTTATAATTTTTCTCATTTACAAAATTGTAATGAAGAAACATATTCAAATTATTTGGAATTTTCTGGTTATTTGTATTCCAGATAAGATGTATCATAAAAAGAATGAGCACTTTAAATTAAAAAAAATTCTTATAATGTCATTTGAGACATAAGACATTAATTTTGTGAGGAAGTAATGAGTAATATTAAATGTGAGGGCTGGGTCATAAGATCTTCAATGTCCATCTTTGATGTCCAGTTCACTGATGAAGAAATTGAGACCCAGAGAGATCTTGACTTAGCCCATGGTTACAGTTAGAAGTGTTGGAAGTGGAATCTGAACTCAGGTCTAGCACTTGGCATGCTATACAATCTGCCTCCTAAGTTTTAGATGGACATTCAATTATAGTCTACTTTGTGCCCAGCATCATCCTAGGAGCTGGGCATGTGAAGACAAAAATGATAGTTGTCTTGGAGAAGTTTATGTTCTATTGGATTATTGGAGAAACTAGGGGAAGAAAACATTGACTGAGGTACAGAGCAGAAGTGGTGTGATGCTGAAGGGAATGGGAAGGTGGGCCCGTGCTTTTTAAAAGTATCTGACATCTTTGCAGCTCTATTAAAGTATAAAGTGAACAAAATCCCAGTGATTCCTTTTGAATACTTCGAGTTGAGAATAGGCACTAGAGAAAAGACAAACAAAAGAAGTATCCTGTATCTTTTTGAAATAATAGACATCATCAAAAAAAAAGTTTAATTCTAGTCTTTTCCACACATAGTTTATGGCAGCCTACTCCTTAGGCCCTCTTTGGATTCCTCTGTTCATTTATTGCTCACCTACTACATACAAGGAATTGGGCCTGCCTCAAAATGGTTCCATTTATAAAGTGGTGATTTTCTTCCAAACCAATTTGTATTCCAAAGCATGGGTGAAAGGGTTGTATTTGGGGGGCACAAGAAGAACATAAGGGTTGTCAATTTATTTTTAAATGTACAAATGTGCTTGTCAGGCTTGGAAATCCGTTATTTTTGATTTCCACACGTTTTTAGATTTTTAACAAATTTGAACCATAAAAATAAAAAAAAGGTTTTAAAAACACATTCAGTTAAAGGAAAACTAGCAAACTTGGAGTTCCAGGAAGATAGATACCACATAATTAAAACGTTGCTATGGTTTCTCTTTTCTTAAGACGTTTGGGAAATTAAACAAAAACAATAACTCCTCCCCACCCCCCCATTTACTAGCCCATGATTTTAAACCGGCCTAAGTCTCGACCCTCCAATCACCATCTATTCCCGGCCTAGAGTGGGGTAGGCCCCCGGCTGGGCGGCGGGTGGGGGAGGGGCCCCAAGCTAGAGGCTCCGAGAGCCTGGGCCTTACCCTCAGGGAGCTTACCATCTCATTAGAGAACAGGAGAGGGGGGTAAAGAAAGGACCCCACTCGCTCCCCCCGGGGTGCCCCCATCTCTGGGCCCTTTCCCCCGCATTAAGAGGGCACGCGTGGGCGGCCCACGCTCCACGCCTCCGCACAATATGCCCAGACCCGGCAGGGCCTCGGTAAACAATGCAAGCGGGCGGGGGGTGGGTGACCCCGCCGGCGGCGGCGGCGGCGGCGGCGGGGTGGGTCCCGCACTCCCCCGACAGTCCAATCCTCGGTCACATTGTTGAGAAGCAGATGTCATTATGGGTGGAGCTGACACAGCCGAGCAGCTGAAACATTTTTCTAGCCCAACTCACTCCCAGCCTGCTCTGGGAGAGGGTCTGCGCTCCAGACAGGTAAGTCGAGCTCTCTCCACCCCCGCCTCTTTCCAGCGTCTACCCCACCCCCCCAGCCCCCCACCCCCTTAAGGGGAACCCGGAAGTTCTGACCCGGGCGGCCGGAGGCGTAAACGCTCGAGTGAAGAGTTCAAAACTTGCTCCGGCCTCTAGGCGCCCGCGCAGACTCGGGCCCCGGAGCCTCCCACAGCCCGGCTTCCCCGCGGGACGCTCAGGGACCGGCTCTGCTCTGGCCCTCTCCTCGCTTCCTGCTGCGGGCCGAGGCTCGGAGGCAAGTGGGGGTGGGGAGGAGGGAGGCTTGGGAGAGCCCGAGGCAGGGCTGAGGCGGCCCCGTGGGCCTCCGCCTCGGCCGCGGCCGGGATGTGACCGTGGGAGTCTGTGCGGTTGTTCGGAGCTAGGGCTAGGGAGCTTCCGGCCGACTCGGGCCGCGTCGGGGACCGGATTTGGGGTGGGGTCGAGCGGGGACGGGGAGGTGGCCCGGGTGGGCGTTCCGCGGTTCGCACTCGCCTGGGACCTGGTGATCTGCAGCTGGTAGTAGTCTTTACTCGGCGCCGGGCCTTGTCCGCCGGCTTCGAACAGAGTCTCTGGCAGCAGAGACGCCATCTTGGGACGCCACCGCCGTCGCCTCGGCAACCAGGAAGGGGCGGGACTTGGGTTGGGGTCATGGGGCCAAAGTCCTGGTAAATCGGGCCCCAGCTTAAGGGCTGGGGGGCTTCCAATTTAACGTGCGCTGGGCACCCCCTTATCTTCTAAGGGGACCAGTCCAAACCACGTCCATAAAATTCATACCCTGGGGGCCCCAGTGACCCGAAGGGGAATTAGTTCCTGCTACCAAAGAGAGACGGGAGTGGGGGTGGGGGGGGTGACCCCGGCGGAGGGATACCAATAGAAGCCCCACATCCCCCTTCCTGGTCCCTCGTAGGGATCGGGAGATCTGAAAGCGGTCGGGGGGGAAACGGGGGTC
>NW_025353196.1:0-7251 GCF_016433145.1 Gracilinanus agilis
ATATATATATATAATCGCTTCTCATAGTTGTAGTTGTAACTGTCTGCTTAAGTTGCAATGTTAAGCTATGCATTACTTCATACTCCAAACTTCATTTCCAATCTCGTGATGTCTATCTCAGCAAAAACTAACTGGAAGACCTAGCAAAAAGTCACAAAAAAAATCCAGTGGGTTGTAAATAGGCATCTTTTACTTTCCTCCATAGTTAGCTCTACTGAGTCCTTGAGGCAAATAAAAAGTTGTTCCTCCCACTCCTAAGCAACTCCCCTGTGAATTCACCTCCTTTCTGAGTTTCAATTTTGCCCTAATGTCTCTGCTACTGATCGGGCTCTTCCAATTTCTATCCTATACTGTAAAAAAGCTATATAAGTTCTGGCCCCTGGGAGCTATCATAAAAGACTAGAAATTGGAGTGACTCTTTAAATAAGGATAAAAATGCAAGCATAATTTTAAAAGCACCACATTGAATGTAACTATAGAAACTATATGTGCATACTGATAGTTATCTGTATCTTTAATAACTAAAAGTGAAAGGTTGCCCTGATTCAGGTAATGCTGCATTTTACCTACAGCAATAAGAAGATTAATAAGATAAGCAAGGACTAGAATCCCTTGGCAATAAGCACTAAGTACATAGTAGAAGGTTGTTCACTTGGACATTTTTAGTATGTCTTATGCTTGTTAGCTGAGCTGGTTAAAATCAATGTATTCAAGGGCAAACGTTCAATAGTACATTAAATTCACAAATGCTTATTAAGCTCCTCCTGTATACAGAGTTCTATACATTAAAAAAATAAAATAGAAATCTTGCCCTTGCAATGTTTATAATCTTGTTGTGTATCTATATGTAAGTGTGGGTATATGTGTGTATATGTGGGTGGGGGTGAGTCAGAGTCAAAAATGAGAAATACATATACCATTAAATACAATACAAAGTCAGGATACGAGAGGTACAAACTATATCAGGCTATGCCCTTCTGGTACAGTTAAGTCAAAAAGAGAAGTGGAAGACAAGTTCATGACTATATCATTGCATCAACACAGGGAGCAAGGAGAGCACATGACAAAAACACATAATACAAGTAATTCCCACAAAAGAGTGGAACTCTGGAGGGTATGCCCTTCAATTAGGGAATGGCTGAACAAATTGTGGTATCTGTTGGTGATGGAATACTATTGTGCTCAAAGGAATAATAAACTGGAGGAATTCCATGTGAATTGGAACAACCTCCAGGAACTGATGCAGAGTAAAAGGAGCAGAGCCAGAAAAACATTGTACACAGAGACTGATACACTGTGGTACAATCTAACATAATGGACTTCTGTACTAGCAGCAATGTAAGATCCAGAGCAAGGCTGAGGGACTTATGAGAAAGAAAACTAGCCACATTCAGAGGACGAACTGTGGGAGGAGAAACACAGAAGAAAAGCAACTGCTTGAACACATGGGCTGATGGGGATATTATTGGGGATGTAGACAATAAATGATAACTCTAGTCTAACTATCAGTAATATGGAATTAGGTCTTGATCAATGATACATGTAAAACCCAGTGGAACTGTGTGTCAGCTATGGGGGCAGGGGGAGGTTTGGGGGAGAAGGAAAGAACATGGATCATGTAACCATGGGAAAATATTCTAAATAAAAATAATTATAAATGAAGAAAAAGAGTAGAACTCTGGGGTGATGGATGTAGTTGTTCCTGTACCTTTATTCCCTACACATTCTCTATGGCTTGGGTGAAGGTGACCCACTGGTATCCCATATAATAGGGCAGGATCCTGGCTAGATCACCCCTTTAATCACTAAAAATAGTCCCTATAACAATATAAAGAAATTCCTTTAGGAAAGCAAGATTTTTGACACTCTACTTTCTCCCTCCTACAAAAAGCCATACTTGCTAAATAGGATATGCATAATAGAAGCCAGAAGTGTGAGATATTTGGAAGAATAAACAAACTGCTTCCAGAAATTGGGTTAGCACTTGGCATGGAAAGCCCCTACTTGGATACTGCAGGTTGTTTGCAAGGGCACTCAAGAGAAAAGAATAACTCTATCCATGACTGAAGATAGGACTATTTGCATATGTCACTGCAGATATGCTGGTTGCTGGTTAATCATTGATACATAATCTAAGACATTCCTAATGCTAGCACGATTTGCTACAGAAATTCAGCAGACAAAACACAGTCTCCTAAAAAATGGAATAGTGAAGATATTCATTTTGAAAACTCTTAAGCCCTCTACTTACTGATTTTTCAGTGTTTTTTTTTGTTTGTTTTTTTACCTCTTACTATACCTATATATACCTCTTGGCAAATTTCAGTGAACTGTACTAAGACTCTGCCTTGACACATTAGTAGCATTCCATAGGAATCTAATCCAGTCATTATTATGGTCATCTGGGTTTTTTGGGTAACCATTAGTTTATAATAGAATCAACTAGAATGTCTAATTATTTGAGATATATGTTTAAACCAAAAACTCAAAGGTGTGTCCATTAGGTTTGTTCTACCCCTTGCCAACCTTGCTTTTTCTTAGGTATTGGGAAACAATAGAGTTCATCATATACTTATCCTTATCCTAGAGGCATAATGCCACCTCAGTACTGATAGAACTCTAATAACTCCTATATTTCCAAATACTGAACTTTATTCCATGGCTAAATTTATAGCAACCTCCACAGATTTCCCTTCACCATCATTGTTATATACAGAGTGAATATTTCCAAACAAGGTTGATGACTTATACAGCATTATGTAGATCTTTTTTTAGAAACCATTACCCAACTACACAGCTGATTGGTTATTTCATATAGGAAAACCCATATTAATCTTAAGGTCAAATCACAAGATAATAGCCTTATTAAGAAATACTGATGACCATTATCTCAGGGCTCATCTGATCTCTTGGGCGGATGGTTATTTAAAAATAGGAAAGGGTGAGCTTTCTTGGACCTTATCAGCACGTGACACAGCATTCTGGGACATGAAACTCATATGGTCAGCATCTCATGATAGAAGGGAAATATGACTTAGGGAGGGGTTGGAAACTCCCTTAGAAGAAGTTTTTATGCTTTAGTTAGAAATCTTCATAAACTCATGAATTCTACTAATTGTAATTAAGATTATAATGGAATTATACTAATCACTTTAAAATCACAATATTGATTAGGTCTAAATTTATCGCTATCACTAAAATCAAATCAAGTATAAGGGAGTAGGGATCTGTCTTCCCAACAAAGGAAGAGAATTAGGAAAGGAAATCTTCACTTTTTTTGTTTTATTCCCAATGTTAATAAATTTGATTTTGGTTAAATATGTCTTCTGAAGCCTCACTAGTTACCTGGAGAACAGGGAATAGGGAAGCAAAGACTTTCAAAATGGATCAAATTGTATGTGTTCCTATAGCCTGAACCTTGGGTGAGAGGAGGGTCCTTAGTCACTCTTGCATTATTATTGAACATTCACAAAAATTGAACCATGTCCATATGTGTTCAGACTTGAGACCTTGAGCCATTGGTCATAGATATCTGTGATTTTTAGCTGTGGACATCTATACACCACAGAAACTGTACTTGCAGAGATATGAGCTGCTAGCTGGTCCTACATGTGTTATACCTGTTCAATAGTCAAAGTTCCAGAAGACACAGGAAAGAAAGTTCTTCCCATCAGAGTGGTCAGCATTGCCAAATGTTCCCATATTGGAAACAAATACGGTTTTGTAATGGAAATGATGCCATGTCTTTATGCTACATTTCTATATGACTTGCAGGTGAAACCTCCTATCCCTATTCAAATGTGAACTTCTTGAGAGCAAGAACTATATTGGTTTTTCTGTTTATACCTATGGCTCTGTTTTCAGTTCTCTTCACATAATAAACATTTCATAAATCATTTTTCATGCAAGCATTCATTTATTTATTTATTTGCATACTGTAAAATCTATACCAAAGTGCCTATAATGAAGTTGCTCTAAATAGCTGGGAATGCAGGAGGATAAAATATACAAAGTACTAAAGATTATCACATTGATATTTTATATGTAGAAAAAATTGTATTTATATGTCCCAGTTACATTTTTCATCATATGCTAAATGTCAGCTGATAGCAACTATTCTAATGCTAATTTTGGTTCATTGTGTATGTGTGTGTTTAATGTTGAGAGAGATGGTTTTTGATCTGTTTCATTGAGTGAGATTGCTTATTTCCTTTGCATAACTCTAAAAAGAAATCCCCAGACCACTTATCAGTGAACAGTATCTTTCACTTGCCAATTTCTTAGACTAGAAATGTCTAGAAATGATTTCAAGGACGTTGTGGGCATTTTGGTGTAGAATCTCAATCAGATGAAGTACAAAACAAGAGAAAGATTTACTTCTGTCACCTTCCTCAATAAAATTCAGTCTTTAAAGTTGACTGAGACTTTTTGGATTTGGGGAAAAAAAGAACAGAAATGACAAAGCCTTCAGTTATAAAGTGACAGGAAACAAGGACTCACTAAGCCTTATTTCTTTTATTGTCTGGCCTTCATACAGAAATATAATTCAACATGAGCAACAGATATAAACTCTATCTTTTTTCTAGACGTAGTGATGAATTTATTTCGGTCAGTCTTCCCTCTTTTGCCTTGCCTACCTAGGGACCTAAGATTGTGATTTTTTGAGGGTTCCTGGAAAGTTACTTATGGTATGTATGTGTAACAGAGTTCTTTAGGTATTCAACCCATGATGATCATTCATCCACCATATGGTGTCCTCCACTCTTGTCATATATCCTGGCTAACACATCTCTTATGAGTTAATAAGTAGTGGGGAAAGAGAAAGTATTGTAAAGGACCATTCCATTGATCATTATATTCACTCCTCTGATGCTGTTATGTAAGGGTAGTAAACCACTGATTACTCTACCCCTTTGAAAAGTAATCACTTTTCTCTGTCTAGAACACTTTTCAATTTAATTGACTCACCAGAACTGGGAGCAAAATTGGACTGGGCATCTCCTTGAATCAATTAAAGACATTTCAGCTGTGTTCTTTATCAAGTCTGTTCTGATTGGGTAAAGGACTTGGCAATGGTCTATGGGACCTCTATAAAACCAAAGAATTAGTTTAGTCTGTGATTTAATTTCTGTTGGCAGAGAGAAGAACGAGTTGCTTCCAAAACATCATAACTTGGGAGAGGGGAAATGTGTCTCACTCACCTTTGTCTTCTTCCTATCCTTTGCCAGAGAATGGAGGGCCTTATGAGCTTTTTAGAAGCAGGAGGAATTTGGAATTTCCATCCTCATCCTACAAACGTCCTCAGAATAGCTGATAGCAATAACTGTATGGGGAGCCATCAAGAGCCTAGATAAAAATTCAAGATTTCCAAGGAGTACAATCGAAAAATATGCCATAACCAAGGCATTTTGAAGACTCAAGGAAAAAAGACTAGAGTTTCGAGATAAACCTCTGCTACATGTACCTTCCTTATTTGCTTATTTATTTCTCCTCGAAACAAAAGCTTCTCCTAAAAGCTTGTTTATTTTCCCCTAGACTCTAAAAGTACTGACAGAAGTTTTTGTTGTCCCTAAATCTGTCTTTTTTCTTTTATTTTCTCCCTCCCACTTTTTCTCCTCTCTAAAGGCAGGTAATAAGATAGAGTTTGTACATATATTATCAGATAATACATATTTGCCTGTTCTTCATCTTATCAAACAAGAGACAAATTGCTTACACTAGAGAAAAATTAATGGATGAAATAAAGTGAAAATGGTATGCTTCAATCTGCATTTGGATTCTATTCCTTCCTGGAAGTAGGTATCTTTTTTTTTTTCATCATGGAATTCATTGTTGTTGTCCTAGATTCTTGCCTTGTTGAAAACAGTTAACTAGTTCACCATAGTTCATTCATACATAATTGTTATCATTGTGTACAATGTTCTACTGGTTCTTCTCACTTCACTTTGCATCAACTCATAGAAGTCTTTTCAGAATTTTTGTGATCATCTTGTTGGCCATTTCTTATACCACAGTAGTATTCTATTACAAACATATTTCACAACTTGTTCACAACTTCAGTTTTCAGTTCTTTGTTACTACAAAAGGAACGTTATAAATATTTTAGAATATGATTTCTTTTCTTTTTTCCTTGATCACTATAAGAAATAATTGTGGAATTACTGATTCAAAAAGTATACAAAGTTTTATAACTACTTCAGTATAATTCCAGATTTCTCCCCCAAATGGTTGAATCAATTGCCAGGTCCAAAGACTTTTGTGAAGATTGTTGTACCATTTTTACTACCTTAATGGATACTGTGTACACATACTTCTTAACAAAAAAGTAATTAAGTCTCAGACTAATGCCAATTGACAATGAGAAAAAATACCACTGAGAGCTATGTTATTTATAGTATAGTAATAGAGCTATATTATATTTATTGTATAGAAACATAAGCCACTATGATCACTTCTATGAGCTAACTGTTGTTATGAATAAAACTGATATAGATGGATATAGATAAAAGTATAAATATTTTATTTAAAGCCATGTTGGTAAAATAAAGAAGACCACGTGCCTGCTAAGATCTAATTCAAATCACCCGCCATACCTTCTGCCCACCTGGCTGCCTTGTACCAAAGAGAGCACCTCCCCCTCACCTCAGGTGTCTTATACTGTTTGTTTATATAATTACACTTCCTGTCTACCTGTATTACAAAAGGAATCATGAGAAATGTAGTTTCAAAGTCCCCTAAACATCCACAGGAAGTCTATATCATATATCTAAATATTTAAAATTTAATGAACCCCAAATTTCCAATATCACACTGTACAATCTTAAGGGGATATAATAGTCACACTCTAGGGTCCAGAAGTAGACAAAATCCTCACACAAGTATATCTTTGTTCTCTTTTGTCCTATATTTTGACGACCCTGATTTTGTCTAGTGTTTGTTTCTCTTAAAAAAACAAAAAACAGCATAACCAAGTCAGGCCAAAAGATGGGAGGTCCTAGGCTCAAATATTGCCTCAGACACTTCCTAGCTGTGTGGCCCTGGGCATTGCCTAGCCCTTACTGCTCTGCCTTGGAACCAATATATAGTATTGATTCTAAGATGGAAGGTGAGGGTTTAAAAAAACAAACAAAAAAAGCATACCCAACTTTGTCCTGTAAATGAATATATTTACCCTCTGACATATTCTTCCTTGCAACATTGCTTGGATGGAAAAGAGAGAGAGAGAGAGAGAGAGAGAGAGAGAGAGAGAGA
>NW_025353197.1:0-6686 GCF_016433145.1 Gracilinanus agilis
AGAGAGAGGAGACTGGAGAAGGGGAGAGAGGGAAAGCCAGAGACAGAGACACACAGCAACAGAAGGAAGGAGAAGACAGAGAAAGAGACAGCGAGAGAAGGAGGGAGACACAGAGAGAGAGAAACCAAGAAATCAAGTGTGAGGAAGCCTGGCCCCTCCCGTCGCTGTTTACTTCCTCTTCAGAGAGGTCCCGGGGGAGTTGGGGGGAGCTGGGGAGCTGGGGCAAGTGGCTCCCGTCTTTGTGTCCTGCCCTCTGGAGGCCAGTCGTCACCGCCACTCAGAATGGCAGCAGGGGGACCCTGGAACACGGGGCCCCTGGAGGCGGGGCTTCTCCCCATGGGCTGCCCTGGCAGCAGCACTGCCTCTGTCTGTCCATGCGTCCTCTTCCCCCCCCTTCCTGATAGCCCCCCAGGGGGTGAGAGGAGAGGGCAGGAGGGTCCCAGTGCTCTCAGCACTGAATCCCTGGGAAGAAGGATGGGGGGGACACACTTACTCTCAGCAGGAGGCCCCCCTCCACCTCGTGGGTCCTGCCACTTCCACTGAGCCCCATCGGCCAGGCTGCTCGGCTCTTGCCTCAGCGGCCGCAGCCTCCTCCTCCTCCTCCTCCTGCCCCAGCTCCGTCTGCCTCACATTCTCGGGCTCCGGGTGCTTCCTGGCGATTTGCATAGTTAAGCCGTAAACTGACCACAGCATTCCTGCTATGATTTTGCAATGTACTGGAATAACGCGGTCGCTCACAGTCTATGAATCATGAGCTATAAAACCATCGTCCTCGTCACTGGGGCTCGGAGCTGGCGGGTGCTGCTGCTACCGGCGGTGATTCATCTTGGGGGACAAGAGGGAGGGACGAGGGGGGACGGGGGGAGACAGCCCGAGTCTCTGGGCCTCAGAACCTCCTGATGATGGACTCTGTGGGTACCCGACGCTCATCCATCCCCCTTGGGATCGGATGCCCTCTGGCCAAGGCCCGGGGCAGTGCAGAGAAGGAAACGGGGCCCCAGACTTTCAGTCACTACAATGGGGGGAGCCCTCTGGGGCAGCTCCTGTCATTCCAAAGGGTCCCTGGGGTAGAGCACTACTGGGGGCTACAATGGGGAAGGAAATCACTGAGCAGGAGAAGGGGGTCAGGGGCACCTACTCTGTGCCAAGAGCTCAGACGTGCTCTCTCAGGGGATTGTCACAGCACTTTCCTGGCTGTCCACCATGGAGTACAGGGCCGGGGAAAGGCTGACCTGGGGCCAAGCACCTCCCGCTCCCACGGATACTCGTCTTTAAGAAAGCCAGGCCCGTCACCTGGGGTGATCCATCCCCATGCAACACCCCAAAAGAGGAATAAGCTGCCCTTTATCTTCAAGGGCCCGGACACCCCTCTGACTCACCCACCCTCATAGGAAGCCGGCCCTGAGTCACTCTTCCTGCCTGGGGGAGGGTCTCTGCCCTTTAGCAGATGACTGGCCGGCCTTGGGTGGCACTGGTCTGAGGCCCAAGGAAGAGAGCTCAACCAAGGCTTCCAGGGCCCCAGCTTTATGCCTGGGGTGTCCACCAGCATCAAAGCCCAACCTCACCAGAGGCTCGGGTCACCATAATAATAACCAGCCTGGAAAGCACCTGGAGGCCGGAGAAGACTCTGACCCCTACTGAGGCCTTTCAACCTCACTGCGGAAGAGGTCCCCAATGCATTATTATCCCCATTTTATAGAGGGGGAAAACTGAGAACCCAACAGGGTCAATGACTTGCCACACAGCTAGGAAATGTCAGAAAAGGAGTGATGACCACAACACAGGGATCCCTCACCCATGGTGGGAGTTAAGAGACCCCCGTGGTAGGTGGAAATCCACAAAGGAGCGGCCATAGCATCGAGGTTCCCTGCAGAAGCCTTAGAAGGGCTTGAAGTCAATGCAAACTTTTACAAAGACTCACAACAACACAACGCTGCAGAGCAAGAATACGCAGCGAGCAGACATCGATGCGAAGCGGCTCAACGGATGGGCACCCGGAGGATGCTACAGTCACCAGCCAATCAGCGCCCGGGATACAGGCCGCAGCGCCGTGCTGGCTCGCCTCACCTCCTGTCGGCCCATCGCGTGGCTGCCACGTACAATGGATCTCAGCTGGGCAGGCTTGCCCGAGCGGCAGTGACGTGCTGCCTTTCCATGGCGTACAGTACGCCATTCATCCGCAAAATCCCACCATGTAGCCAAAGCTCCGCGATACAGAATTAGATTCTTTTTTAAATCCGCAATCAGTGAAGCCACAACAAGGGAACCGCGATAGACTGAGGGGTGACTAGGATGGCATTCGTGAAGCGACAGAAGGATTGCGGAGCATTTGCCTCCCATGATCTTACGGAAGCCCCGCCTTCAACCCTATCCACTAGGCGGAGTTACCATCCCCCATTTTAATTTAAATACACTTAAACCTTATAAACATTATTTATACAATTGATCTCTAAGACACATTTTAGAATTACAGCAGGACTTTGCTTCACACATCCAAGACCTTGTGTATACACTGAAAATCATGCCTAATAAGGAAGCCCTTTATTTAAGAAGGAAGCTTATTCACACCTAAGCAGGCACTTTTACAACTTTTCTCAGGCTTGTCAGAGCCCCAGGGTCTCCATGCCTCTACTTGGGTGCCATTAAGGAGAACTAAATAGCATCAAGGAAACACCCAACTTCTTAGAACCCAGAACTCTGTATAAGACAATGCAAAAGCCATTCTGGCACAAACCAATGGAATGACTCCCCCAAATGCTTCTGGGAGCAAGAAGAACGTGATTGCATGAACCGCTATCTTGGGAACTGTAGCTTGGGAAAGACGAAGATTTAGCACATAATTAAAACGTTTTATTTTACATATTTTTCCCAATTGCCAATTGTACATCCCTGATCCACATGTTGAGTTCGTGTAAAACAAGGTCCTGCCATATCTACATATGTAGCCATAGGGTCAGACATCAGGTGACCCAGGTCCTAGGAGGCCACCCCATCCTCTGCAACCCACACATCATGTAGGGCTTAGCCCCAGGGCTCACCTCCTCCAAGAAGCCCCCGTGCCCCCTCCTGCCCTCCCGAGGGCCCCTGGCCTCCCTGAGACCCTGCTGTGCTTACTGGTTGCCCCTTGTTGTTGAGTGTCTTTGCACACGGACCTATGAAGGAATAAGGTGATAAGGAGCTGCTGCTGTCAGCCAGCATCCGTACTGGGGCCCCCAAGGGCCTTCTTAGAATTTCCCTTTTCCCTTTCTAGCTTGGTTCCCATTCTGCTAATGGCCTCCTCACTGTCCTCAGAAAAGGCCCTCCGTCTCCTATCTCCATGCGTGAGCGCTGGGGTGAGGCCCTACATGGTTGGAGGGGACGGGATGGCATTCCAGGGCGTGGGCCGCCCGCTGCCCGCCCACCACAAGCCCTGACTGTTCCCCACACTTGGGGCTCCCTTCCTCCTCCTCTGCACTTCCTGGCCTCTTCTCCAATCCCGTCCCCCACAAGAGGCCTTCCTTTGCCAGCCTCCCTGATGCCAGGGCCTTCCCGCATGGCTGCTCTCCATCGTCCAGTTGTCTGTCCGCTCTCTGCCCCATTAGACGGGGGCTCCTCGAGGGTGCTGTTGCTGCATGTCTTGGCATCCCTGATGCCAACTATCCAATTGGCCTTAATAAATGTAGACTTAATAAGTGCTTCCTGACTGGGCTTCTGCCAACCTCTGAGCTGTGTCTCAATGGTGACAAGGTGGATGGCCATTCGGATTTGGAGTCAATGGCCGTGGCTTTGAGGATGCTGGTTTGGGTCTCCATCGGTGCTTCCAGACTGAACCCTCCTTCGCTTATAAGAAGGGGGTGTTCCTCTACACTCAGGGGGCAACAGCCCCCACCTTCCGCTTTTCCCAGGCTTTTCTTCCCTCTGGTGCCTCATCTGGGAATAACAGGCTAGAGGAGAGCATAGACGTGACTGTGAAGTGAGAGGACGCGAGTTCAAATTGTGCCTTCTTCATGTAGTACTCTGTGACCCTGGCCAAGGCCTTCCTTTCTCTGGGCCACAGTTTCCTCATCTAGGAAATATTAGGGCTACATCACAGGATCAAACCTTGAGAGACGGGGTGAGCTTGGAGACCATCTATGGGGTTTACAGATGGACAAACTGAGGTCAGAGGTAAAATGGTTTTTCCGAGATTGCCAGTCCTAAGCGGTGGA
Organism: Gracilinanus agilis; assembly: GCF_016433145.1. NCBI lineage: Eukaryota > Metazoa > Chordata > Mammalia > Didelphimorphia > Didelphidae > Gracilinanus > Gracilinanus agilis. Next base: position 4,188 of record NW_025353197.1, read on the forward strand.
AGCAGGATTTGAGGCAGGTCCGCTGAGTGCAAACTCTTTTCCCCATACCAAGACTTGGGCCTGGCTAAGGGCAGGAGGACAGAATGAGGATCCTGCCCACGAGGTGTCTGTGAGGGCCAGCAAGCCCCGGATGCCATCCTCCCCTCGGCTCCAATCCGACACGTCTTCTTCCTGGTCCGTGGCACGAGGTGTCGATCCAGTCCACTGCCTGAGCAGGAGCCAGTCACAGGCTGGCGTCTACGAATGCCACCCCCAATGTGGGAGCCCCGCTCTTAGCTGCTGGTTGGCCCAAGGCGACACCCCACAGCGCCATCCCCCAAGCGGGCAGGGATTCCTCAATGGACGCCCCCCCACAACCCCATTGGGAGATGGGCCGTCGGCTCCCCAAGTTTTCTAAAACCAAAAAGAGATTCATTTCAACACACGCCGGTCCCAGGGGCAGCCCCGTAAGGCTGTCTCGGAGCTGGGCCGCCGCAGCTCATCATGCCGTCACTGGGCCGAGAGAAGGAATTAGGGCCCCTCGCTCCGCCCGCAGGTAGCTCTCCCGCCCGGTTTATTTATGCAGCGGGCCAGATGGAGAGGCTGACGTGCCAGGTTAGGGGCATAAATCTGCACCCCGTCCGGCCCTCAGCCAAGCCGCTCAGCTCGTGCCGGCCAGACGCTCGGGGGAGGCGCTCCCGCTGCCCAGCGACGCCCGCCATCCCCGGAGGGGCAGAGCAGGACCGCGGGGTCTCCCCACCCCCAGGCCCGCCGGCCGCTCCAGGGACCACGAAGCTGGCCACGGCCTCCTCCTCTTCCTCCTCTTCCTCCTCCTCCTCCTCCTCCTCCTCCTCGTCCAACGAGCGGCAAACCCTGTTCCTGCCTGCGTGGCCCCAGGGAAGGGGCACAGGCAAGAAGGGGAGGCCGCGAGCAGGCCCACTTCGGCGCCAGGCTCGGGGCGAATCCGCCGCCTGCTAGAACCCTACCAAAAGGGTAGCGGCCGCGTCAGGACGGGGGGAGCTCCGCAAGGACAGGCAAGACGCCCGGCTGCCAGGCCTGGGCTGGAGCTGCCTCCCAGCCTGGCTCCCCCTGGGGCAGGGGAGGACGTCCGGGGGCTCGGGCCGCGGCATCCCCCTCCTGGGGAAAAGCAGAGGGCAACCGCTCCTAGGAGGCCGGGCACCTTCCCCCTCCCAGCCTGGGACGGACCCTCAGCCCCCCCGGGCTGCCAAAGCGACCTCCCTAAAGCTGGGGTCTGAGCCCCCACCCAGTAAACTCCAGGGGCCCCCGAAAGCCGCCAGGATCGAAGGCTCCGCACCAGCTGGCGTGGCAGCCTCTGACACTGGCATGGCAGCCCCTCCCGCTCCCAAGGCCTCCCGGAGGGCGCACTGGGTCGCCTGGCTTCGCCTTTCTCTGTATCCCAGAGAACAAGAGTCCAGGAAACGTTTATGAACTGGCTGATAGTCCTGCACCCCTGTTCAAAGAGGAGGAACTGAGGGCCGGTGAACTCACAGAGGGTGAGGGACTTGCCCAGGGTCACGCAGAGCCGGACCCCCCAGGTCTTCTCTCCCTCTCCCAAATGCAACAAAGGGGAGGAGAAGCGAGCTGGGCCCCAAATCGCACTTGCACTGGTCAGCAGGACCCCTCCCGCTCCCCGCCAGCAGGCCTCCTCTCTGGCTGCGGGAAGGCGTTGGGCAGCGAGGAACTAGATTAACAGGTGCAAAGGGGACGCCATCGGGCTTTACAAAGACTTAATTCTTTAATCCGCCTTCACAGCGGCAGAGCCGAGTCACATTTTACAGCAAGGAGACCCAGTGGCCGTGGTGGCTCCGCACCCTCCTTCGATCGCAGCCCGCGGCTTCCCTTGTGCCCCCCAGGCCAGCTGGCCAAGCGGGCAAGAGGGCAGGGAGGGGGACTGCGCAGGACCAGAGACACACGTGTGGATGCAGAAGGCACAAGACAGGGCTCAAAGCCTGTCTCAGACACTTGCTCAGGCACCTCGGGCAAGTCACGTCTGTCTTTGGGCCTCCGTTTTCTCATTTATAAAGTACCCCAGCCCCCAAAGCCCCCAGGGTCCCTTCAGCCGTCCCTCAAGGATCCTACAGGAGCCTCTCTGTGGGGCTCGTCTGTAAATGGGGAGGGGGCTGCCCACGGGTCCTCCAGGCTCGGAGCCTCTGACCCAGGAGAGGATCCAGGGAAGACGCTGCCCGTGACCCTCCTGCATACCCCCAGGGCAGAGCACGGTGCCAGGCATACAAGGGGCACGAGAGAAACACTTATTCCTGTTTCTCCCTCTGGCACAGCCCAGGTATTTAATAAATGTTTGCAGGGTGACTGGCAGCCCGGAATTAAACAGCCCCACAGCTCGGGGTGGGCACGGAAACCATTCAGGCTGTGCTCTTGGTCTTTTCAGGGGAGAACCCATGTACCCTGCAGAGAGGCGAAAGGAGATGCCAAGGGGGGAAGGAGAGAAGGAAGGGAGGAGGGAGGGAAGGGAGGAAGGAAGGAAGAGAGGGAGGGAGG
>NW_025353198.1:0-7150 GCF_016433145.1 Gracilinanus agilis
ATAATACATTATATTTATATAAATATATGAAAATTAAATAAATATTATATGTATATATATGCAATATACATAAAACCCTTACTGTCTTGGAATTGATACTAAATATTGTTTCCAAGGCAGAAGAATGGAAAGAACTAGGCAGTGGGAGTTAAGTGATTTGCCTCGTGTCACAAAGGTAGGGTATGTTGGAGGCCAGATTTGAACATAGGATCTCCCATCTCTAGGCCTGTCTTTCTATCCACTGAGCCACCTAGCGTTCCCCTTTACACACATTTTTGGCTTTAACCCTCACAAGATAGATGCTATTATTACAGTGATTTTACAAATGAATAAACTGAGCCTCAAGGGCCAAGGGACTTGCCCCAATTTACCCAGCCAGTAAATAGCTGAGGGAAGATTTAAGCCCAAGTCTTTCAGGTGCCAGACCTTACCCCCATATACTCTTGTTTTACTGCCTCATCAGTATTTGTGTTTAGAGGCAGAACTGTCCCTAGAGTACAATGAACCATCATGATTTTTCAGGTGGTTCTGTAAAATGCTTTGTAGGTGATGACCAAGACAGCCTGAAATGTCTCTCTGATAAATTATAGATTCAGAAATAAGACTAGTGGTTGGCGAAGTAGGCAGCTGCCCAAAATGAAGCTCACTTGAGGTCTCAGGCAAATGATGGCAGGGAAACTACCATTTAATATAACTTTTAATCAATGTATCTATCGTGATGCATAGATATCGATTTGTGGCAAGTCAGATAAACTGTGAAGCCCCCTCTGGACAGTAAGTGGAGCTGGGAGGACAATTTAAAAACTTTGGGGCATAATTGCTTTGCCTTGACTCCTATCTAAACAGAGGACATTCTAAATCTACTGCATCCATATGTTTGCTCTTTTAAAGTGAATGAATGCCAAAAACGCTATTTATGTTATGCCTATTTTTGTCTTTCTCCTTATGTGTCAGCCCTGTCCTGCTAACCCAGTAGGGAGAGGGGGAAAGGAAGAGCCAAGGCCTGATATACTATATGAATTTGTAGGCTGATTGGTGTTGGTAATATTGAAATTTTATTTAAGTTTTTTTTATACCTCAAGGTCAAAAGAACTCCAGATATAATGGCCTCGATCTATAAGTAGCCAGTGGCCCCTGGTCACCTTCAGGATCCAACACAAACTATTCTATTTGGCATTCAAAGCCTTTTATAGCCTAGCCCCATCATACCTTTCCAGGCTTTTTACCCCTTACTTTCTATCCATTGATACTAGCCTTCTGGTGGTTCCATGAATAAGACACTCCAATGCTTCTCCAAGCATTTTCCTCTGACTGTTCCCCCATGCCTGGAATGCTCTCCCTCCTCAATTCTACCTCTTAAATTCCCAGGCTTCCTTTTTTAAAAATTATTATTAAAATAAATTTTTATTTTTTCCAGATTGCATGTCAATATAATTTTTTATATTCATTTTCTGATATTTTACAACCTATGTTTTCTCCCTCCCTAAGAAGGCAGGTAATATGATATAGGTTGTATATATATATATATCTGTAGAGAGAGAGAGTCATATATGTCCCTGTTCATCATGTTGTGAAACAAGATATATTTTGTTTACACTAGAGAAAAAATTCACAGAGGAAATAAAGTAAGGAATGGTATATTTCAATTTGCATTAGACTCTGTTCCTTCTAAGGCAACAGATAGTCTTTTTTCATCATGAGTTCCTTGGAGTTGTCCTGGATCCTTGCTTTGTTGATAATAATTGTCATTCACAGTTGAACATCATACATTATTATGGTTACTATGTATGGTGTTCTCCTGGTTCTACTCATTTCACTTTAAGTCTTTCCAGGTATTTTAGGGATCATCTTATTTGTCATTTCTTATGACACAATAGTATTCCATTCACACCTTGTTCCGCCATTCCCCTGGCTTCTTCTAAGTCCTCACTAAAAATTCCTCATTTTAAGGAAAGTTTTCCCAACCCCTCTTAATTCTAATGCCTCCTCCCTCTTATTTATTTCTTATTCATTGCATATATAGCTTTTTTGTATGTATTTATTTGCATGTTGTCTCTCCCATTAGATTATAAACTCTTTAAGAGCAGAAACTGTCTTTTTTTTTAATGTATTTCCAGTACTTAACACATCACCTGGGACATTGTAGGCATTTAATAAATGTTGATTGATTGATTGAAAGAAGGAAGTAGCACGCCGGAATCCTATACTATATAAATTCTTTTGCTATACTAGAATATTTTGCTGTATAAATTTTTATTTTAAACAAGGGTTTGTTTTCTGAAGCTTGGATATAGATTTTTTTAATTCATGGAGAATTTTGTTATCTAGCACAATGGGGGACAAAAGGGAGAACAGCAGTTAGTGGAATATTCTGATTAATTAGAAGTTAAATCATATTGGTGTCCCCTTTCATTTATTCCTTTTCTTTCTTTCCCAAGACTAATCAAAGGATAATGAGAACCAGATACGATACGATTATTCATCCAATAAGGATTTATTAAAGATTTACTCTATTAATTATTTAATTGCTGTAGTAAGATTTAATAGTTTAAAACTATACTAAGACTTCTGGAACATCCTCTATGACATCCTGCTGAAGGGGTTACAAAAGAAATATAAAATAAAATACTATTCTGATTCTCCAAGAGTTTTCCCCTCAGTCATCCAGATAATCTATCCTCCCACAAAGTCATTAAGTAGTCATATAGACTCACATAAAATTAATGCTCTCAGAGTACTATAGATGGTCCTTCAATTTTCAAACTAAATTGGACTGTTTTCTGTCTCTTTGAACATAACCAGATCTTTCTAGCACTCATGTCTTTTGATTATATTCTCTGTCTTCTTTCTTTTTTTCAATTCTGTCCACCTAGTATCTCTCTTCTCATATCCCCCTTCTAGAATGTAAACCATAAAGGCAGGGAACCTGTATTACCTAAAATTTGTATCTTCTCTAGGATGCAGTCAGGTTCCTGCACATGGTAGATACTTAACACTTTTATTCAATTCAACAAGATATTATTGATTAGTTCAGTGGGGAAAACTTCTTAGAATAAGTAGGATTGGAGTTGGGCCCTGAACGAGTAGAGAGAGCATTTTATGGAAGGAAAACCATGAAAATGAGGACAAGGAGGCAGGAATGAGTGGTATAGAGTGAAAGCAGTCCATGTAGAGTGGGAAAACTGGTCTGATGGTGTAGGGTCTGTAAGCCAGAAAACAACTTGATAAAATTAGTGTTTTAGAGATATTTAAGTAAGTGATCTTTGGCAGCTGGATGATACAGAGGAAAGAGCCCTGGCCTTGGAATCAGGAAGATTCATCTTCATGAGATCAAATCAACCTTACTTACTAGGGGCAGCTGGGTGGCTCAGTGGATTGAGAGCCAGGCCTAGAGACAGGAGGTCCTGGGTTCAAATCTGGCCTCAGACACTTCCCAGCTGTGTGACCCTGGGCAAGTCACTTGACCCCCATTGCCTTAAAAAAAAACAACTTACTTACTAGCTATGTGATCCTAGACAAGTCCCTTCACCCTGTTTGCCCTAATTTATCATCTGTAAAATAAGCTAGAGAAGGAAATGGCAAACTAATTCAGATTTTTGGCAAGAAAATTCCTGCATGAGGTCACAAAGAGTCAGGCACAATGGAAACAACTAAACAATGACAACAATAACAAGTGGCCTCTGCCTAAAGTATATTTGGGTAAGGAGAATCTAGTGGAGGACAGACCAGCTTGGACATTGTTGTTGAAATTTGGAGAAAATGAATGGAGAGAGACTAAAGTACTTATTGGAAAAGTTATGACTAAAGGGAGAAGTCCTTTATTTTGGAAGGGCAATGAATAAAGAAAGAAAGATTTGCATATTTAGGTTGTCACACAGTACCATAGACTTGGAACTAAAAGGGATTTTAGAGGTAGTCCAATTGCCTCAATTAGCTGGTGAGAAAGTGGGGTTTAGAGAGGTAATGGGGCAGTGGATAGAGCTCTGAGTCTGGAATCAGGAAGACTGATCTTCCCGAGTTCAAATCTGGCCTCAGATTCTTATTAGCTGTATGACCCCAAACAAGTCACAATTCTATTTGTCTCAGTTTTCCCATCTGTCAAATGAGCTAAAGAAGGAAATAGCAAATGACTTCAGTATCTTTGCCAAGAAAACCCCAAATGGGATCATAAAAATTCGGATTCAACCGAAATGGTTAAACAACAACAAAAAGTGACTTGCCCAAGATTACATCTTAGAAAGCACTAACATACAACTGAAGCTACTTAACTTAAATCGTCAAACCCTAACAATTATAAAATATAGATGCCTGTGGAAAAATGCTTTGTGGCAAAAAAATTAAATTTGGGTGTGAAAACCAAACCTCTGGGACTTGAGATGCTTTTCAAAATGAGATAAGGAGACAATTTTGCTTATAACAGTTTCAAGTTATCCATTAGGTTTCTTGTGCAAAGTAAGATTCTCATGACGAAAAAAAGGTATATACAATTACTAAATACCAGTGAATACCTCAAAGGGCATCTGTTCATCCCCTTATGTACCCTGGGGGGTACAAAGCAAAATGGGTCAGTTCCTGCCCTCAAGAAGTTTACATTCTATCCAGCGAAATAATGTTTGTGTTTTATACAGAATGTTAAAATACTCAAAATATACATATATTTTTATATATGTATATTTTATATATATGCAATGTGTATGTATTTGTATATATATTGTATGTACATGTATATATGTGTGTATATGTATATATGTATGTATATGGAGATATATGGCGATATATATATATACACACACAAGGCAAACACAAAGTAACTTTGAGGCCACTACTAGCCAAGTGATTCAAGAAAAGTCCCATGGGGTGGTACTTGAGTTGAGCTTTGATGGATGATAGAAAGTTTAAGGGGAGCAGGGAGAGAATTCCAGACATGGGGAGCAATGTATACAAAAGCACATAGATGGGAGATAGGATGTTGTGAAAGAGGACCAGCAAGCAAGATGGTTTAGTTAGTATATTATGTAAAAGGAAGAAACATGGGATAAACCTGAAAAGGTAGGCTGTAAACTTGTTGTATAAGTTTATAAATGCCAAAAAGAAGAGTTTGGGATAAAACCCAGAGGTAATATAGACCTATCAGTGGTTAGTGAGCAAGGGAATGATATCATCAGACCTGGGTTTTGGCAAAATCATTGGGACAGCTAGGATTGCTCATGACAGCTCTGTGTAATGGGTAGCATAAATAGGGCTAGCTCCATTTTACTAAAAAGGAAACCAAGACTCAAAAGGTTAAATAGCTTCCTTTGTCATATATTGGTAAGTGGCAGAGCTTCTATTTGAGCCTAAGTATTTTGTTGATGAAAATGAATTAATCTATAATGCTTGCAGCTTGATGATGATGTTTTGGGGACAGATAAGAAGATTTCCCTGCATCCCTCAATTATTATCATTATTAATTATAACCTTTAATTCCTTATAACCTTCTTAAATCCTAACCTTCTGTCTTCATATCAATGCTAAGACAAAAGAGCAGCAAGGCCAGGCAATTAGGATTAAGTGACTTAGTGCCATGGGACACACAGCTAGGAAATGTCTGAGGTCTGATTCGAACCCAAGTCCTACCAACTTCAGGCCTGCCTCTATCCACTGTGCTACCTCGCTGCTCCAGATATAGTTTTAATAATAATTTAAAATATCACTTTGATATTCACAAGATGCATACATCCACTTGAATCTCATGACAACTCGTTGAGGTAGATATTAGACACATCATTAACTCCACCTCACAGCTAGAGAAACTGAGATATTAAGTGACTTACCCATGGTCACCCAGCTTAAAAAGAGACCAGATTTTAAACCAGATTCTCTCTAGGCTCTAAGGTCAACTCTATATCCATTTTTTACCACAATGCTTCCTGGCTTTAGAGTGAAAGCATATATATGTGAACAACCAGTTTGGTATCTGGAGACCATAGAATGAAAAACGAATTTAAAAGCATTTATTTTTTAAAATTAATTATTTATTTAGAACATTTTTCCACGGTTACATGATTCATGATTTTTCCCACCCCTCTTCCCTCCCCAGTCCCAGAGTTGACAAGCAATTACACTGGGTTATACATATATCATTGTTCAAAACCTATCTCCATGTTATTCATATTTGTAGTAGAGTGATTAGAGCCAAAACCCCATCATTTCCCCATTGAACCACATGACCAATCATATGTTTTTCTTCTGCATTTCTGCTCCCACAGTCCTTTCTCTGGATATGTGGATAGTGTTCTTTCTCATAAGTTCCTCTGGATTGTCTTGGATCATTGCATTTCTGGTAGTAGAAAAGTTTATTATGTTCAGATTGTGTCATAATGTATCCATCTCTGTGTACAATGTTCTCCTGGTTCTGCTCCTTTCACTCTGCATCAATTCCTGGAGGTCTTTCCAGTTCACATGGAATTCCTCCACTTCATCATTCCTTTCAGCACAATAGTATTCCATCACCATCAGATACCACAATTTGTTCAGCTGTCCTCCAATCAATGGATACCTCATAATTTTCCAATTTTTTGCCACCACAAAGAGGGAGGCTATGAATATTTTTGTACAAGTCTTTTTCCTTATTATCTCTTTGAGGTACCAATCCAGCAGTGGTATGGCTGGATCAAAGGGCAGGCATTCTTTTAAAGCCCTTAAGGTATAATTCCAAATTGCCTTCCAGAATGGTTGGATCAGTTCAAAACTCCACCAGCAGTGCATTAAGATCCCAATTTTGCCACAACCCCTTAGACATTTATCATTTTCCTTTGCTGCCATATTGGCCAATCTGCTAGGTGTAAAGCATTTATTTTTAATGATATTTTATTTTTCCCCAATTATACATAAGACCAATTTTTAACATTTAGCTTTTTAAAATTCTGAGTTTCAAATTCTCCCCCCTCTTCCCACCTTCCCTGCTTGCTCCCTGAGACAATAAACAATCTGATATAGATTTTACATGTACAATAATGTAAAACATTTTTGCATATTAGACATTTTGTGAAAGAGAAAAGGAAAAGGGAGAGGAGTAAAGAAGGCAAAGTGGAAGGAGGAATGAAGAGAGGAAAGGAGGAAAGGAGGAAGGGAGAGAAGAAGTAGAGAGGAAAGGAGGAAAGGAGGAAGG
>NW_025353199.1:0-5998 GCF_016433145.1 Gracilinanus agilis
GGAGGGAAGGGAAGGGGAGAAGAAGGGAGAAAGAGAGAGAAGGGGGAGAGAGGGAGAGGGAGGGAACAAGAGAGGGAGAGAGAGAGATGGCAGGAATTGAGAAAGGGATAGGGAGGAGAGAAAAGGATCTAAGGGAGGAGGAGGAAGAGGGAGAAAAGGTTCAGAGAAGAGAAAAGAGCATATTGTGAACAATCTGCCACCATCTCTGAACTGGAGCAGTCCAGGACTTCATCAATCCAATTCCTTATTTGATCAAACTGACTCCATTTAGAGAAATCAAATGATTTGGTCAAGACCATTCATAGACTATAGTGCTGGAAAGGACCTCAGAGGCCATTGAGTCTAACCCTCTAATTTTACAGATGGAAAAACTGAGATCCAGAGCCATTAATGGGCTTAAGATCACAAGATCTTCTAGAGTTGGAAGAATCCTCTGAGATGAGGGAATCTAACTTCTCCATTTTACAGATGGAGAAAACTGAGGCCCAAGAAGTCAGTTGACCTCCAGGATCACATATCTAGAGCTTGAAGAGGCCTCAGAGTTCACTGAGTCCATCTCTCGAATTTTAGAATTGGAAAACTGAGGCCCAGAGAAGTGACTTGCCGAAAGTCACAGAAGTAGGAAAAGGCAGAGACAGGAATCACATCCATGTTCTCTGACTCCAAATCTCTATTCTGACTAGCACCACCAGTCCCTTGTGGTTTCCTGTGAAGACAGCTGCCCACCCTGACCTTCCCTTGGCTGGAATCTTTGTGCTATTCCTCTGGGAGGGTTTGCTGATGGGGCTGTGGGAAGGAGTGCAACTTAGTGAAGGGAAAATCAGGGTGGTTTTAGAGTCAGATGACCTGGGGGTAGACCATCTCTGGAGCCCCAGTGTCCTCAGAGTGTAAATGAGGGAGTTGGACTAAAATACCTCTCTCAGGTCCCTTCTGAGTATAAATTTATGATTTTGTTATCTTAAGTGTGGATTGTAGAAATTCAGGTGAATGACCGCCACTAGGCTTAGACCTCAAAGAGGTCAAGGAAGAGAAGGACCCATATGTATAAAAGTAGTTATAGCAACTCTGTTTATTGGGACAAAGAACCAGAAACTGAGGGGGTATCATCCACTGAGGCACAGTCCAACAAACAATGGTATATGAATATGACAGAATACTATTGAGATATGAGAAAATGATGAAAGGGGTGGATTCAGAGAAACTGGAGAAGAACTGTATGAACTGATACAGAGTGAATGCAACAGAACCAGGAGAATAATATGTATAAATAACAACACTGCAGAGATGGTCAACTTTGAGGGCCTTTAGAACATCAATTAAGACATTGGAGAACCAATAATAAAACATGTGCCCACCTCCTGATGGATGGAAGATGAATTCAAGACTCAGAATGAAACACACATTTTTCAACAAGCCCATATGGGAATAGATTTTGTTTAACTCTGCATATTTGTTTACAAGAGTTTTGTTTTTCTTTTTAAATGAGACAGAGAGAAAATAAATATTTGCTAATATAGAAAGAAAATCGGGGAAAAGGAAATTAGTAGAATATTTTTGTAGAGGGTATCCCAAAAATGAAGAGACAAAGGGGACTGATGAGATCCTAGGTTTATTTATTTAAATAGAACTCTTACTTTATGTTCCAAGGGTTAGGCAATCAGAGTTAAGAGACTTGCCCAGGGTCACACAGTTGGGAAGTGTCTGAGACCAGATTTGAAGCCAGAGATCCTACATTTATTTATTTGTTTGTTTATTTCTTTCTTTCTTTCTTTATTTTTTTAGAACCCTTACCTTCCGTCTTGGAATCGATACAGAGTATTGGCTCCAAGGTAGAAGAGTGGTAAGGGTAGGCAATAGGGGTCAAGTGACTTGCCCAGGGTCACACGGCTGGGAAGTGTCTGAGCGTGATTTGAACCTAGGACCTCCCATCTCTAGGCCTGGCTCTCAATCCACTGAGCTACCCAGCTGCCCCCAGATCCTACATTTATAACTAGAAGAATAAGCAGAGCTTGGCAGGATCCTATCAATTCAGATGCCATCAGTGTGGGATGAGAAGTCCTCTACTTAAGTGAGAGACCTAGAGGATGTAGCCCCTGCGACCAAGCAGAGGCTCATCCAAGTTAAAAGGATGAGGGGGGGGATAAATCAGGAGATTTTAACAGGATCACGCCAAGGGGAGGGGGGCAATATCTTTAATTCTGATTCTACTCCTTCTGGTTCCCTCCTTTAAGTTCAAATTCAGCTGCAGACTCTTACTAGCTGTGTGACCCTGGACCGAGTCTTTTAACCTTATTTGCTTCAGCTTCCTCATCTGTCAAATGAGCTGGAGAAGGAAATGACAAAACGCTTCAGGATCTTTGCTGAGAAAATCCCAAATAGGGTCAGGGAGTGTCTGACAACCCGACTGAACAACAAGAAATGAAGATAATAATAGTATCTCCTTCAGGGAATAGTTGTGAAGTTGTGATGCTCAAATGAGATAATATCCGTAAAGTGCCTGGCCCACAGCAGGTGCCTAATAAATGTTTATTCCTTCCCCTCCTTTCCTCTTCCTTTCTTTATGGCCAGTGACCTCCATCCTCCGCCCTCCAAAGCTGAGATGGTCATTGCCATCACTGTGCCTTCTCCCTAGGGACTCACTGCTCCCCCCTCCCTCCTCTGGACCCTCTGAGGTATGGCAGCCCCGGTGACTTCTTTGCTTGATGAATTCTCGCTCCTTGAAGCCCTAAAAGGGTAATTTACTAAGAACTAAGGCAAAGGAGACGTGGAAAACCACAGTGTATGGGTTTCTCAATTGGTCTGGATGTTAAATACAGTTACTCCAGTACAAGGTGGATTGGGACTGGCACAGCTTCCAGGCCTGGTGGGTGTGAAAACTGTAGCTGTGAGCAGGGAATATGTGATCCATGTTGCCTGAGGCATTCCGTTACCCCATTTGTTTCTATTCTAATTCTGCTCCTCTGTGATCCCACCATCCGCCAGCCCTTGGCAGTCAGCATCCTCCAAAGGGTGCAGCCTCCTTTTGTGCTCTCTAAGCTCTGCTTCTACACCTCCTTGGCCTGGATGGGCCCTTCAGGCCTTGCCTTAGTAAACCTGAACCAGAACCCAAGAGATCAGAGCCAGAGCCAAAGCAGAAAGAGGTGGGGTTTCTGAGGCTTTTACCAGAAATTTCAGGGGAAGAGAGGGTGAAAATAAAGAAAATAAATTTACAAAGAGTATAGAATAGAGCAGCTAGGAAGCACAGTAGATAGAGTGCCAAGTGTGGAGTTGGGAGAACCTGGGTTCAAATCTGATTTCAGAGATTTCTTAGCCATGTGACCCTGGGCAAGTCACTTAACCCAGATTGCCTAGCCCTTGCTCCTCTTCTTTATTAGAATTGATTTTAAGTCAGAAGGTATGGGTTAAAAAAAATTTAAAAAGAGTATAGAACTCCCTTCCCCACCGAGCTCTCTCCATTCCTACCCCCCGTGGGAGGAGTCCGCTCCAAGTCTGCTGAGTTACAGAGCATGAGGACCTGATCCTAAAATACCCTTAATTGGCCTTCAGAACAGCTGTCAAGTCTGCCCACTCCCATTCACTGGCACCTGGCCTGGCCTCCACTCTGAGTTGTCTTAAGAGCCAAACATTCAGACACCTGCTGCCCAGCCTGGTTAGTACTCAACTCCCATGTCTGTTTTTCAGGGAAATCTACTGATTATTGTCAGGTCACATGATCTTAGTTGTCAAGGTTAACCCTCTCACTTCATGGAGGAAAGCCTGTAGAGGGAGAGTTTAAATGAAAGCCCAGTCCTCTGAATCCAGCCTGGGTCCTCTTTATCACACTGCCTTCCCATTGACCATACTGGCCATTAGGCTCTGCCCAAAACTTCTGAGCCCTAGGCCTGAATTCAGGAAGATTCCTCTCCCTGAGTTCAAATCTAGCCCTCTGACACTAGCTATGTGACCCTAGGCAAGTCACTTAACCCTGCCTGCCTCAGTTTCCTCACCTGTCAGATGAATGACAGGAAGGAAATGGAAAACTACTCTAGTATCTCTCCCAAGAAAGGGTCATGGAAAGTTGGACATGACTGAATAAAAACAACAAATATTTGGAGGTCAGAGGCAATTTGGAGTGGACAGAACAGTTGACCTGGAGTCAGGAAAACCTGAGGTAGAAACTTGCTTCACTTATTGGCTGAATGCCCTTGGATGAATCCCTTAACATCTCTGTGCCTCAGTTCCTTTAACTGCAAAATGAAGGATTAGAATTGTTGATTTCTAAGAGGATCTTATGATCCTCTTTTCAGGCTTTTTACCCCCACAAAATAGAGTCTCATTAGCAAGACTCTACTAGAAATCTTTCAAAGGAACAAATTCATCACCCACCCAAACCTTCTACCCGCTGTCTCCCTTTCAGTAAAAGCTGTCTTCTCTTCCTAGCTGTGTGACCCTGGGCAAGTCACTTAACCCCCACTGGCTATCCCTTACCACTCTTCTATCTTGGAACAAATACAGAAGATTGCATACATGCAATACAATCTACCAAGATAGAAGGTAAGGGTTTAAAAAAAAAAAGTCTTCTCACAAAGAGCCTCTCCCCAACAAGGGAACGCACAGTAGGAATTGAATAAATGTTTATTCCCTTCTATCCTTTCTCTTCCACACTGACCAATTCACTCATCCATCAGGGGGAAAACATGGACCTAGCTGAGTAGATTAGGTCAGCCAGAATATGGTCCCAGGAAGGTGCCGTAGTAGGGCGGATGGCAAGGTGAAGCTGCGGTACAGTCCGATGGTATGTGATCCCTAAATTAGGAGCCTAAGAAGCGAATACCTTGTTACTGACTTCTTGTGGGACTTAGAGCAGGTTGTTTCCCTCTTCTGTGCCTGGGTTTCCTTGTTTCTTTACCTAATTTTTATATGACCTAGCCTTGAGCCCTTTTCCCATCCTAGTTTCCCCTTCTTGAAATATGGTGCCAAGAACCAAACACAATAATCGAGGGCTGGTCTCACCAGGCCAGAGTACAGCAGAACTAGCATCTCTGTAGACCTGAACATTATGTCTCTCTCCTTCTGTGACAACCTTTTCCTCTGGGTTTCTTTTTTCCTGAAGAATTAAGTCTCAGCCCATTCTGTGTGATTTACAGACTGTCCTCCACGCCTGGAAATACTCTCATACTTCAGGTCTAGGAAGCCTCTCGGAATCCCTGGCTCCTTTCAAGGCTCAGTGTTGAGGTCTCCTCCCCCCGCCAGAATTACCTTGTAGTCACTTTATATATTTTTTTGGTGTCTGCTTCTCTGTGTGAAGGCTTTCTTCCCCAGTAGAATGTGAACTCTTGAGGGCTCATACTCTTTCATTTCTGCCTTTGTATCTTTAGAGCCTGGCACAGTATCCGGAACACAGAAGATGCTTAATAAATATTTTGTGACTGATTGATTTCTAGCTTCTGTTAGGCCCCTACTAAAGGCATCCTTCCTTCAACCAAATTAGCCCATGATATACTGATAACCGGCGCACACGCACCTTTAAGCTACAACATAGGCACAACATGTACCTATCTCTCACAATAAAGAGCTAGATGTTTTGTCATTTGCCTGGAAAAACATACCAAGAATCCCAGAAAAGTGAAGACTTAAGTGGATGCCCCAGAATGACATATTGAGCCACTTTTTCGAGTCTATGTCACTCTTTCAAGCACTGGGAAAACTGAACTAATATAATTAGAAGGAATTCCTTTTCCTCCAGAGGTTCATCATTTGATAGGATTCCATTCTAGACCCTACCCAGGTATCAGACAGTCCTGCAGGGAGCCTTTTTTCTTAACTCTTCTACTCACACTCACTTCACACTAATCTCCCCCATTCTCACCCTTATGGGAAGAAACCCAGAGTCTCTTCCAGCTCTTTGGCCCACTCCCCACTTCCCAATGACGGTGGGCCTGGCTCACTCCCCAGACATAGCTACTTCCTTAAGGTAAAATGGAAGACCACTGAACCTTAGCATCTTCTCTGTGACCAG
>NW_025353200.1:0-4049 GCF_016433145.1 Gracilinanus agilis
CTCACCTATTGCAGGAATTACATTCCAGAGACCCTGGAGATAAGCGAAAATCCACGAAGTAGCAGAAGAGCAAACAGAGTCATTCAGTCAATCAGCATCCAGGATACAGAACACAGGGTTGTGGTTGTTTGGTTGCCTTTGAGCAAGCGGTAGTGGTGTACTGCATTTCCATTGTGTACAGTACGGTATTCATCCGCAAAATCCCACAATATAACAAAAACTCTGAGATATAGAATTAGATTTTTTTTAAACCCACAACACAGTGAAGCTGCGATAAGTGAACCGCGATATAGTGAGGGATGACTGTATATTAAAAAATACACACACACACATACACACATGTTTTACCCTTTGTCTTAGAATCAATCACTGTATATTGGTTTCAAGGCAGAACAGTGATAAGGGCTAGGCAATGGGGGTTAAGTGACTTGCCCAGGGTCACACATCTAGGAAGTACCTGATACCAGATTTGAACCAGGATCTCCCATCTCTAAGCCTGGTTCTCAATCCACAGAGCCACCTAACTGCCCCCTTACTGTTTTTTCAAAATTATTTATATTTATATATGTCTTAAATTTTTATTATTTTTTAAAACCCTTACCTTCCATCTTAGAATCAATACTGTGTATTGGTTCTGAGGCAGAAGAGCAGTAAGAGCTAGGCAATGGGAGTTATGTGACTTGCCCAAGGTCACACAGCTAGTATGTGTCTGAACCCAGATCCTCTCATCTCTAAGTCTAGCTCTCAAACCACTGAGCCACCTATCTAGCTGCCCCTATATTTTCATACTTACAGCATACCTTGACAATTAGAATGGAAACTCCTTGAGGGCAGGGGCTGCTTTTTTCTTTTTCTTGGGGTCCCCAGTGCCCAGCAGAGTTCCAGAGGACTTGTAGACACCTGACAGATTTTGTTAATTGGCTGAGTGATTGATTAGCTTCTCCCACACTGGGGGTTCATCTGTCAGCTCCCCAAGGGGAAGACTCCCCTGGCCTCCACTACAATCTTCTTCCTTGCCTCCAATCGCAGGCTCTGGCAGGTTCTCCCAGTTTGGAGAGGCTTCAAGCCGGGTCCTGGCAGCAGATTGCCTGTGTTGTCCGAGGAGCAGCAGGGCTAAGTTTCAGCAGCTCATTACTGGCCTGGATTCAGGGTGATTAATTTTTTAACTCTTGCTCCTCCCGAAGGCTGCCAGCTAAGTAGTAAATGGGTTTTGATCTGTGCTGAGACACGGAGGTCCCAAACAGAGCCGTGAATTATTGATGCGAGTGCAGTTGATCAGGGCTGTGTGTTCTCTGGGTGGGCTTGCTGGGCACGTGAGCTCCTGCACAAAGAGTTGGAAGGGGCCTCCAGTCTAGCCCAATCCCTGCCTCAACTAGAATTTCCTCTGCAGCATCTAATTAATTGGAGTGCTGGACAAAGAGGCAGAAAGATCTGGGTGCAAATCCTGACTCAGACACCAGTTGTGCAACCCTGGGTGGTCACTTAACTTCTCTCAGCCTCAGTCTCCTCATCTGTAAGGTGAAGATAATAATAACTCCCAGGCTTACTGCGAGAATCCACTGAGATAATATTTATGGAAAGCACTTTGCAATCCATAAAATGCTATATAAATGCTAATTACTATAAATGCTACAACATATCCAGCAACTGGTTATCCAATAATGCTTGAGGACCTCCAGTAATGGGTTGTTGTTGTTCATTCATTTCAGTCATGTCTGATGACTCGGGATTCTGTGCTGGGGGTTTTCTTGGCAAAGATCCTGGAGTGGTTTGCGATTTCCTTCTATAGCTCCTTTTTACTGGTGAAGAAACTGAGGCTCAAAGAGGTTAAATCATCACCGTTGAGTCATTTCAGTCACGTCTGATTCTTCATGGTCCCATTTGGGGTTTTCTCAACAAAGATCCTGGAGTGGTTCGCCATTTCCTTCTCCACATCATTTTACAGGTGAGGAAACTGAGGCAAATAGTCCAGAGTCCTAGGAAGTGTTTGAAGCTGGATTTGAACTCAGGAAGATGAGTCTGCACCACTTAACCACCCCTCAGTAATGGGCAGCTCCCTTCTCCCCTGAGACTGCTCATTCCACGTTGGAATCTGGAAATTAGTATAGATCCAGAGAGGCATCATGGTCAATCCCCTCATCATATAGAAGAGTCCCAGAGAACCCGTGACACCATCATGGGTTGTCTTCCTGGGATCGATCTACCTTCTCTCTCTCTCTCTCTCTCTCTCAGCCCTTACCTTCCATTTTAGCATCAATACTGTGATATTGAACAGCAGTAAGGGCTAGGCAATGGCGGTTGAGTGACTTGCCCAGGGTCACACAGCTAGGAAGTGTGTGAGGCCAGATTTAAACTTAAGTCCAGCATTCTGTCCACTAGGCCAACCTAGCTGCCCCTCAGTAATTGCTCCATAAATGGTTGTTGCTTTGAATTAAATTGAATCTGTCACCAGAAACTCAGAGGGGCAGCTGAGCTGGGGAAAAAAGGCAGTTAGGCATTTAGTGGGTACAGCTTTGGGTCTGGAGTCAGGAAGACCTGAGTTCAAATTTGGCCTCACATACTTTCTAGCTATGTGACCCTGGGCAAGTCACTTAACCTCAGTTTCCTTGACTATAAAAGGGAGATAATTATAGCACCTATCTCTCTGATTTATTGTGAAGATCAAAGGAGATAATATTTGTAAATAATTTAGCACAGTTCCCAGTACATAGTGGGTGCCACACAATGCCTGGCACACAGTAGGTGTTATATAGCTGCTAGTTAGTATGAATTATGCAATGGAGGATGGTGTTATAATAGGCCCTGCCCCTCGCCCCTATGGTTCTCTTGGTCCATTCCCCCTCCCTTTACCCTCCACTCTTGAGATCTGAAGGCCTGCGTGTAACTGACCCTGACCGGTCTCCGAAGGAGTGAGGAGGTGCTTTCTGGGCTGGAGACTCCAATCCAGCTTTCCTGGCATCACCCATTCCAATGAGTGATCCACAGGTTTAAAACTGGAAGGGCCCTTAGGGATGAGCTTAAATTCAACAAATATTTATCTTTTAAGCATTTTTATTGATGCCTTTTGTTTTTTCTCTGTTGTTATATATTTCTTTCTTGAAAACAAATTTTATTGATAGCTTATGTTTTTACATCACCTACATTTCCCAATATATCCCCCTAGAGAGCCGTCCCTTATTACAAAGAATAAAAAAAAAAGAGGGAAAAAACAGTTCCATAAAATTACTAACACATCAACCGAGGCCGATGTAATATTGCAAACCCATTGCCCCCACCCTCACTCCCAAAACAGAGGAAGGAAGGAGGTGCTTTCTCCTATTTCTCCTCTGCAGCCACGCCTGGTCATTACAATTTCCCAGTTCAGCTTTGTATATTTTGGTGGTATTTCCATTTATATTGTGGTCATGGGTATACTGTTTTCATGGTTCTATTAATGGACAGAGAGCTGGCCTTGGTGCCAGGAAGACCTGAGTTTAAGTTCCATCTCTGAAATATTCTGCCCGTGTGAGCCTGGCAAGTCAACTAACCTCTAAGTGCTGTTGAACAGATGAGTCTATATGATTATAAGTTGCAGAGAAGGCATTGACTGTATCATTAGAGATGTTATCATTATTCCTGTTTTACAGATGAGGCAACTGAGGCTAAGGAAGTTAAATGACTTTCCCAGGGACACACAGCTGACAAGTGTCCGAGACAATATTTGAACTTAAGTTTTCCTGACTCCAAGTACATAGGAGAATGGAAAAAAAGAGGATTGTACATGAAACCACAGGTCTCAATTCTGTACTGCTTGCTTTCCTATTTAAGTAGACAATATAATATTTTGTGATATATATGCTATGCTATAATGTATGGCATAATATAATACATATGTGATGTGAACTTATATAATGTGATTAATATAATAAACATAACATGACATAACACAGTATGACATGATAATATATGATAATATGTGATATGATATGATGATATAATATATGATATGATATATGACATAACATGACATGACATGACATGATATGATATGATATGATATAATATAATAT
>NW_025353201.1:0-6588 GCF_016433145.1 Gracilinanus agilis
CGGGGCGGGGCGGGTGAGGGTGAACGGGCAGGAGGGGCAAGATAGTGACCTACCTGTAGGAGGGCAGGAGCTCCTAAGTTATTTAAGCGGCTGGGCATGGAGCACCCTGTCCAATGGGCACAGGACTGGTTGCAAGCATCTTCTCATTCTTCACTCCGCCCAGCTCAGAGCACCATGGGGTGGGAATAGGGGGAGGCTTTCCCAGGGTAAAGACCCAGTCGTACCTCGGGGTCACCCTGTATTTTGCAGAGACAACAGCTGGGGTTGAGGGTGGTAGTTGGGTTCTGTTGCCACCTAGCAACATGAGTGACCTTGAGAAAGTCACATCCCCTCTCTTGGTGCCAGTTTTCCCATCCCAAAAACTAGAGGTTTGGATTTGAGGCTCTCAAGCAAAGTCTTACTTTTTTTTTCTTCTTTTTTTTAAGAAACCTTACCTTCTGGGGCAGCTGGGTAGCTCAGTGGAGTGAGAGTCAGGCCTAGAGACAGGAGGTCCTAGGTTCAAACCCAGCCTCAGCCACTTCCCAGCTGTGTGACCCTGGGCAAGTCACTTGACTCCCATTGCCCACCCTTACCAATCTTCCACCTATGAGACAATACACCGAAGTACAAGGGTTTAAAAAAAAAAAAAAAAAAAAGAAACCTTACCTTCTGTCTTAGAATCAATACTCTGTATTGGTTCCAAGACAGAAATGGTTAATGGGGGTTAAGTGACTTGCCCAAGTCAGATATGAACCTAGGACCATTTCTAGGCCTGGCTCTCAATCCACTGAGTTACCTAGCTGCCCTCACCTCTTAGATTCTTTCAAACACTCTCTCCCTCTTTCCTGCTTCTGGGAATGGAGTGATGTATAGGTATAATTGGATTTTCCCAGCACCCAGGGCCAAAGCATGTGGATAAGGAGAAAGAAGCTTATGCTAAAACTGATCTGAAGCTCATTTAGATAAAATCTAGGGAGTCCCCGTCCTGCTCCTATTGTCACCAAGGCACCGGAAGGTATCACAGAAGGCTGAATTTGATTGTTTAGCAAAAGTTCCAGATCCTTAGTCATCTTTTTACCCTCCTCCTGACTTCCCCATGGTACAGCTTAATTCCCTCGAAGGTTTTGGTTAAAGGTATTAAGGAAAATCAGATCATACAGTTTAGAGCTGGAAAGGACCTTGATAATCATCAAGGCTAAAAGATTAATTTTAGAGGGGAAACCATACCCCAAAATGGCAAATGATTCATCCAAGGTAACAGTTTGTAAGTAAGAATCACTCTTTGAACACAGGCCTTGGATTCTTTCCTGTACATTGTGGAGATTAAAATTAATATGCAAAATACTAAATATTATATTTATGAATATTTTATTAATAATAAACTAACAAAAGAGACTAACTAAAAGGTACTAACCAGCTCATTCCCAGGAACAAAAGAGAAAGAGGGAGGAGTTACAGCCAACCATAAAACTATATAACATGACCACGAAAATGTGGAGGCGCAGGAGAGATCAAAGGGAGTTTTGGGAAAACTAAGGGACTTATGGGGGATGAAGCCCAAGGTTCAAAATCTCCACTTATATAACATCAAGGGTTCTTAATCTCTACATCAGGGGGTCTGTGAACTTGTTTTTAGTTTTTTAGAAATATTTAAATTATATTTCAATATGATTGCTTTGTAATCTATGTATTTTATTTTATGCACCTAAACACATTTAATATAATTGGTTTCCCTTATAATCTTATGCATTTTATTAATTTTAAAACATTCTGTGAAGGTGTCAACAGGCATCACAGACTGACAAAGGTTAAAGTGCCATTTAAACAAGATTAAGAACCCTTGGTTGGAGCAGCTAGGTGGCTCACTGGTTTGAGAGATAGACCCAAAGATGGGAGATCCTGGGTTCAAATTTGACCTCAGTTACTTCCTAGCTGTATGACCGTAGGCAAGTCACTTAACCCCCATTGCCTAGCCCTTACCTCTCTTTTGCCTTGGAACCAATCCACAGTATTGATTTTAAGATGGAAGGTAAGGGTTAGAAAAAAAAAAATCCTTGTTCGATACCAGTAATTCCCAAAGTGGGCGCCACCGCCCCCTGGTGAGTGCTGCAGCAATCCACAAGGACGATGATGGCCACAGGTGCATTTATCTTTCCTATTAATTGCTATTAAAATTTTAAAAAAATTAATTTCCAGGGGGGCTAAGTAATATTTTTTCTAGAAAGGGGGTGGTAGGCCAAAAAAGTTTGAGTACCACTGTTCTATACAATGTTGCTTCCTCTACGGCTTATAGTCCTTACTATGATTGAAGCTGCTTTTAAATGTGCTTTTTTACCAAATTTCTCCTCAAAAGAAATGCTGTTGAGAAAACATGTGTCCGTAGGACTGAACACAGAGTAGATCCCCTCTCTAACACTCTGCTATCTCCTGTGTACAGCTTGCCGAGGGCCGTCTGCAACTGACCTTGTACCAGTATAAGACTTGTCCGTTCTGCAGCAAGGTCCGAGCCTTCCTGGACTTCCATGCTTTGCCATATGAGGTAGTAGAGGTAAACCCTGTCCGGAGGCAGGAGATCAAATTCTCCTCTTACAGGAAGGTGCCTATCCTACTTGCCCAGGAAGGAGACTTACTAGTAAGTGAACCTGTCCATTCCTACCCCCATTTTCTTTGTTTCTTTATAATTTTTTTAGTTTTAAAAATAGTTTTCCATGTTTACATATTTCATTTTCTTTCTCTCCTCTCTTCTCTTCCCCCTTCCAGATCCAGTAAGCATTTCCACTGGGTTATACAAATGTTATCATTTATACGTATTTCCATATTATTCATTTTTTCAATGGAGCAATCTTTTAAAACCAAAACCCCAAATCATATATCCATATAAACAGATGTCATTTGTTTTTCTTCTGTGTTTCTACTCCCACAGTTCTTTCTCTTGATGTTCTTTCTCATAAGTCCTTTGGGATTGCCTTATATTAGCAAAGTCCATTACATTTGATCATTCCTCAATGTTTCACTTTCTGTGTATAATGTTCTCCCGGTTTTGCTCATTTCACTCTGCATCAGTTCATGGAGGTTCTCCCAGTTCATATAGAAATCCTCCAGATCATTCCTTACAGCACAATAGTATTCCATCACCATCATATACCATAATTTGTTTAGCCACCCCTATTTTCTAGAGCCAAAATTAGGCTCTTGGCTCCCAAACCCCCTGGAATATAGAGCTGGTGTGGGGACTAATAGCTCAGGACTGAAGGGATGAGGACCTCCACCTCAACTCATCCTGGATTCTGACCCTTAGTTTGGCCCTTGGCACTTCCCATCTTCTCCATCCTCCCCACATGATCCAGGCCTTTCTGGCCCAAACCATATTGTTATAGAATGTTTTGAGATCTTGTAGAACCAGACTGCACTAAACTAGATGGTAATTCTCTTTTTAGCAACAACTTAACGACTCCTCCGTGATCATTAGCGCACTCAAGACATTCCTGGTATCTGGGTAAGAGGTCTATGGAGAACTGTAGAATCTGTAAGCTAGAAGGGACCTCCAGAGGACATCTCCACCATCTTGATTCTGCAATGTGGGATGGGTGTGAAGATAGGCATTAAATTCCATACAAGGAAACTGGACAGGACAACTTTTTTCACACACTTATTCCAGTGTTCTGTGGCTTTTGAGTTAAGAGGTCCTTCTGGATGTCTATAATAAGTCCCTCCTATTATATGTATTTCATCTCATTTTACCTGTAGAGATGGGGAACAGGTCCACTGGAAGACTCCTTCATGGATTCTAAATTGAGCCAATTTCTATAAACTTTCCTCCTGACCCCACATCCCCCAGTGACGTCATATTTTTCCGGGGACGACAGAGGGAGCAATAGAGGTTTGTGGCCCAGGGGAAGTATTCAAAAAGCCCAGTAGAGAGGTTGACCCCTGTCAGGGGCTCGTGTGGGTTGGGGCAGCAACCAGTGGAAAGGGCAGCAGATGAATGTGTGACTCTGACTCTCTAGGAAGAACCTGGAGGAAATCATCTCCTATTACCCTTCAATGAAGGCAGTGAATGACCAGGGGAAGGAGGTGACTGAGTTTGGCAATAAATATTGGCTCATGCTGGATGAGAAGGAGACCCAACGGGTCTACAGCGGGAAAGAAGCTCGAACGTGAGTTGTGAGGAGGGGAACACTAGAACAAGAAGGATCCTCTTTCCGCCTTGTGGCCTTGGGCACTGAGGCCTTTAAGATGAGAGGATGCTTTAGTGGGAGGAGCTCTCCTAGCACCTGAGTTGGGAGGTGGGGTGGCTCCCCAGAGATTTCAGGGAGCCAGTGCGATGCTAAGGAAAGAGCCCACACTGGCAAGAAGCAGGAGACCTGGAATGTGGACTTGGCATATGGACCTGGCTCTGCCACTAACCCCTGCCTGACCTGGGGTCATGTCTCCTTGACCTCAGTTTTCTCCTCTGGAAAACGAGGTGACTGAATTAAAGGATCCCTATATATATCCCTTCTAACTCTTAACCATCTGAAATTTTTCATCTAACCTAATTGCCAGTATAGAGCAGATTTATTTCTAAGCCATTCCACATTGATGGGCCTCAGCTTTCTTAACTATAAAGTGAGGGGGTTGGACTAAATGACCTCTGAGGAAAAAGTCTTCCATTTCTAATTCTAGGATTCTATGATGGGTAATGTCTCTGTCAAAGTGAGGTGACTACACCTAGATGGTCCTGGAATCAGAAAGACTTAAGTTCAAATCTTGCCTTAAATACTAACTGTATGACCCTGGCCAAGTCACTTCAGTCTTTCAACCTTCATTCTCTCATTTGTAAAATAGCACTTCCCTCCCTGGAGGATCAAATAATTAACATTTGTAAAGCCCTTTGCAAACCTTAAAGTGCCATATAAATACTAGCTATTATTATTATCCTTATTGGGAAAACTGTCCCTTATTTAAACTAAGTGCTGTCTTACTAGAATAAGAACCTTCTTGTTTACCACCTCTGCCCCATCACCTCCCAGAGACAGTGGACAGTAACAGAACCTTGGAGAGAAAAGGGCAGCAGGTTTGGGCTGGCCCAGGGAAAAGCTCCCAACATCCAGGGAAGGTAAAGGAATAAGCATTTATATCACATCATACTAAGCATTTTACAAATCTTACCTCATTGGATCTTCACAGCAATCCTGGGACGTAGGTGCTATTATCCTCAG
The DNA here is from genome assembly GCF_016433145.1 of Gracilinanus agilis. Classification (NCBI taxonomy): domain Eukaryota; kingdom Metazoa; phylum Chordata; class Mammalia; order Didelphimorphia; family Didelphidae; genus Gracilinanus; species Gracilinanus agilis. The sequence goes on from NW_025353201.1 coordinate 5,181, forward strand.
TTTCAGTTGAGGAAACTGAGGCAAACAGAGGTTGGGTGGCTTGCCCAGAGACACACAACTAGTAAGTGTCCAAGGCTGGATTTGAACTTAGGTCTTTTGAATTCAAGGATTCTACCCATAGATCTCTGTATTATATCACCTGTTTACCTACAGCTACACTCATACTCATACATCCTTGACACATACATGACACACATACTCATACATACTTCCCCACAGGGAGGAGATGAAATGGCGACAGTGGGCAGATGACTGGCTGGTGCATCTCATCTCACCCAACGTCTACCGAACCCCTGCTGAAGCTCTGGCTTCCTTTGATTACATTGTCCACGAAGGCAAGTTTGGGGCTGTGGAAGGAGCAGTGGCCAAGTATGTGGGTGCAGCTGCCATGTTTGTCATCAGCAAGAGACTCAAGAGCCGGTAAGTAGGGGTGTCGTCAGCATCAACTCTTACTTGTCACCTGCGTAGGTCATGTATGTTGCCTAAATAGGAAACAAGGTGATGGACAGAAGGTCCATCCTAGTTTCCAGAGTGGAGCTCTTTGAGGGAACCTGCTCCCCAGGCTTCTGAGGATCACAGTGGGTGTGCTTCTCCTCCAAGCTGGGGTCACCTGCCTGATCCCACATGGCCTTGCCTCTTGGATGAGACTAGAAAAGTACCTGGGGAACCACATGGCCAGGGAACCTTCTATAACTAAAAATTCTTACTGGGAAAGTAGGCAGCCTGTCCCACAGAGAATCCAGCTCCTGCCCTCACCACAGCCTGAGCCCTAATTTCCCAATCCCTGGAAGGAATTGGAGGTCACAGTGCTGGAGGAAAGTGGTCTGAGGAGAGAGGTGCCATGAGATAATCCTGGGGAAAACAGTGGAGGGCAGGGTACAATCACTATTTTTGCATAGTGAGCAAGATGTAAAGACAGCAGGGCACAGGACCAAAGCAGGCTTCAAATGTACCTCCCTTCCCCACCCCAGTGTCCAAAGAGCCTAGGGCTCTAGCTTTGCTCTAGCATAGACAGTGGCAAACTATGGCCTGGAAGTCAGGATGGTTGGGCAATTTCCCTGAACCTGCTACAAATTCACCATGTGACCTGCAACAACTCACTTCTCCCTAGGACAATATCCTCCAATATGAAAGCTGGATTTACTAATCTCGGGTCCAATATAGCCCCCACATCCTTCCAATGAGCCCTCTCCCTAAATACTCCTCATTCCATTCCTGTTCCCAGAAAGCCAGGAAGTAGTCAGATTTGTGAGAAATATTCTTCCCCATTTCCCTCTCCCTCTCCCTCTTCTTCTCCCCATCTCTCCTCTCCCTCTCCTCCCTCTCTCCCTGTCCCTCTTTCCCTCTCCCTCCCTCCCCCACTCTTTCTGTCTCTCCCTCTCTCTCTTTCCATCTCTCTCTCTCCCTC
>NW_025353202.1:0-5575 GCF_016433145.1 Gracilinanus agilis
GGAAAGAAGGGAGGAGGGAAGGAAGGGAGGAGGGAGGGAGGGAGGGAAGATCAGAAAACAGTATAAACAAGCAGAACAGTTTTTAACACTCCAGGTTGAATTGATTCTGTACTAGTCAGAAAAGCAACATCCACATCCCCGAGATTTCCAGCTTCCCGTACAATGCTCTTCCTCTAGTCTACATATGCGGGAATGTACTTTGGGGTATTCTTGTAAAGTGTGTAATAAAATGAACAGAAACAAGCAGTAAAACTCTAGTAGGCACTGGAAAAGCTAAGGAAAAAATGGCCCAGGGCCCCAAATCCAAGGTGTGGCTTCCCCTCTTCCCGGAACTGGTGGGTAGAAGCAATGGGCCATTGTGTTACTTACCTTTCACTGGTAAAAGTAAATTGCAATTCTCTTGAGGCCATTGGAAAGTGAGGGGAAACCATCTTCCAGAGCCCAAGGCATCTCGGGAGGTGCTGAAGACTTTGGAGGTGTCACTTCCGGTGGGTGTAGAAAGCCTGAAAATCCACGGCCGGACCTTCTTTAAGCACTTACTCTGGGCCAGACACTCTTCTAGGCACTGGGAAGACACAAAACCGAAACTGAAGCGTGTGTACAAAAAAGAAACTTGTCCATGTTCAACTGTGGCATCCTGAAGCGCGTGACTTCTCCATCTCCAGCTTGGATGGAAAAACATGTGTTTTGCTCCCCATCAATCATGTGTAGAGGATCCGGGAACTCCCAGCGCCTGCGTTTGCGTAGAGGCTCCCTTCCGAGGCTGCTCTCCGATGGGGGTTAAAAGGGGTTTACAAAGAAGAACATCGTCGCAGGAATTTTGAAAAGGCAGAAGAGCGGGGGGGAGGTGCCAGTTGGTGGTGATGAAGACGGAGACGCGAAGGAGAAGGAGGTCCTCTGGGCCGGAGGGCAGAGCCATTCCTGGGGCGACCAGGGCTAAGAGAAGCTGGTGCGGAGGGCTGCCCGCAACACGCCGCTTCCTGGCTCCTTTGGGCTGGGCGCAGGGCAGGAGCCTTCCTGCAGGCTTTGTGGAAGCCCATCGGGATGCTGCAATTCCCCGAGGCTTCTGGCTGGGTGGCCCTTGGCGACTCTCCTCGTCTACAAATGGGCATGAGAGGATTGACGTGCCTCCGTAGGGCCCCCGAATCTAAGTCGTCCATCTGTAAGCCGGGGTTCAGAAGGGCGCGGGGGCGGCCCAGAAAGCTCCGACTGGAAGCTATCGCCAGAGTCCTCGCTTTCAGCTGCCTCATTGCGGAGACGGAAAAATGAAGGACGGCAAGAATGACGTAGGTGGGCCCGCATGTTTATCTTGATGTGTGTGCACGTGTGTGAGCATGTGTGGGTATGTTGCTGGCTATGAAATGAGGCCAATAACACAGAGTTAGTAAGCGGGAGAGCCAGAATTTGAAGCTGGGCTGTAGATGCTAATCTGAGACGCCAATGAAGGAAACTCATAAACTTTCTTTTCTTATCCTTAAGTTGCCCTCCGAGGCTGCCTCCTCCACAGGCCGGGAGGGTCCATCTTTTCTTTTTTCTTTTCTTTTCTTTTTTTTTTTTTTAAACCCCTTACTTCTGAGTACTGGCTCCAAGGTGGAGGAGTGGTCAGGGTAGGCAATGGGGGTCAAGTGACTTGCCCAGGGTCACCCAGCTGAGAAGTGGCTGAGGCCGGATTTGAACCCAGGACCTCCCGTCTCTAGGCTTGGCTCTCAATCCACTGAGCTACCCAGCTGCCCCGTCAATCTTTTCTTCGGTCAGTGGTCTCTACCCGCTGATCCCAGTTCCGGGAGGGCTTCCTTTTACTGATTCTGGTTTACGTCAGAGGGGTCTTGGGACGTCTTTATGAACAACCAAATAAATGGATGAATGGGTGGAAGGAAAACAGGAAGGCAGACCAGACGGCTGGAGAGAGTCTTTAGGAAGTGTTGGCTATGTTCCAGGCACTCTACTGAGCACCCCAGAGCCAAAGACAGTCTGGGGACAACTGGGTGGCTCAGTGGATAGAGCCTGTCTAGAGATGGGAGGTCCTGGCTTCAAATGTGGCCTCAGACACTTCCTAGCTGTGGGACCCTGGGTGAGTCACTTCACCCCCATTGCCCAGCCCTTCCTGCTCTTTTCCTTAGAATGAACACCGATCCTAAGGTGGAAGGTGAGGGTTTAAAAAGGAAGTGAGGCTGTCCCTGCCTTCAAGGAGGCCACCTTCTGACAGGAAGAGAACACGTGGAGGAAGCCTGGAGCGAGGGAGGGTCTGATCCACTCTTTCCCACAGAATTGGCAATGCCAGCTTGATGATGGTTCCCAGAGGAAAACGTGTCCTCATGAGAACCTGGGGGTGGGGGAAAAGGTATGAATACCTTCTCCGTTTTACAGCTGTGGAAACTGAGGCAAACAGCAGTTGGGTGGCTAGCCTGGGATCCCACAGCCAGGAAGGGCCTGAGATCAAATCTGAACTCTGATCTTCCTGACTCCGGGCCAAGTGGAAGGCGAGGCTGGGTAGAGTGGACGATCGGGACCGCTCAGGAGGGAGCTGACAAGACGTGCCTCTGTCCCTTCCCGGGGTGGCCGTGGGGCAGTCAGCTTCGGCCCACGCGCTGCCGGGTTTGGCAGGACGGCCCTCTTCCTCCTCCCTTCTGTGCAGCTTCTTCAGTTGAGCTGGGGGCGGCTCGTCCTGGTCACAAAGGAAGCGTCTGGGAAGACGGTGCCGGGCCCAGAGCGAGGGCTTCACAGATGCCTGCTGGCAAAGTAACGGAAACCCGCCCGTCGGGCCACAAAGCTAAGCGGGACATCAGCGTAGGACGCCCTGGAGCCATTCCAAACAGGGGTCGCCCCTGTCCAGGCATTTCCCCTTGAAACAGTCCTGCCAAGCACGAGGGACGCCGCCGCGCCCCTTCCAGGGGACGCTCCACCAAGGGGTGCGCCGTAGAGGCCTCGGAGGCTGGGGGAGTCGTGGGCTGGGAGCCGGGTCATGCTCAGAATGAGGGCGAGGTCCGCATCAGGGCCAGGCAAGGGAGGACGGAGACGGTCAATGGGATGGCCTGGCTGGAGGAAAGAAGGAAGGATGGACGGGTGGGAAAGCCAACGGGCCTGCTCGTTCTTCCGCCATGACACCGTCTTGGAAGGCTCTCCTGCGTTCCTGGACTTGGCAACCCCAACCTCGGGAACGAGGCTGGACGGTGGCCCGAGAAGGGTCAGGCCGGGGGCCGAGACAAGCTTCTTCCTACTATCTCCTGTCTTCCCCCTCCTTGACCCCGTTCAGTGGAAGAGCTTCCAGGACTAGCACACAAGCAACGAAGGCGGCCCAAGCCTGGGCCAGTCTCCAAACGTGGACGCTGGTCCATCTTCCCTCCTCAAGGGACCTCCTGGCCCACCGCAGGTTCCCCGGACGTGGGGCAGGGAAGGCGTCTTCCTGGTTGCCCCGGCTGGAAGGAGGCGGAGGAGAGGAACCTGCTCCGGTGGGAGCCGTCCAGCGGTTCTCCCTAGACAAAACGCGGAGAGGAGACGAGTGTAAAGTCTCGATGGAGCGTCAGAAAAGCCCCCACAAGGCGTCTCCTGTCAGAGCCCGTTTCCCGAGGACTCTGACGTTCTGCCCTGCCCTGCTCCGGAGCGGATGCTTAAATATGCCCTGACGGGGCTCCGGTTACCTGCGGAGGCTTCCCGTGGTCCTGGGGTGGGACTGCTCGCAGAGCTCACCCCCTCCATGCTTCCCACTCAAAGGTAGGGAGGTGGGAGATGCCAGTGTTGAGCCTGGGGGAGGCGGCGGCAGCATCGAGGCCCAGGCGGGGAGAGACAGAGATGGATCACATCCCAGAAGGCCATGGTCCGCCCCCTTCTCTTCCCTATCAGGAAACTGAGGCACCGAACCACGAAATGACTCTCCCCCTTCCTTGCCCACAGGGAAGTGTCTGAGGCAGCTAACGCCAGGCCGGGGGTCCTGCGGGCTGACCCAGGGGCTCCGGCTTCAGAGGCAGAGCTCTTCCCTCTCTCCTCAGCTTCCCCCATGTTGGACACGAACCCAGCAGGCTTGCTTCAGGGAAAATAGGAGGCAGCAGGCAGGGAGGGGGATCCCTTCGGAATGGAGACAAGCCTTCTGCCTGGGCCCGGGGGAGGAGGGGCCCCGCCGAAGCTGGAGCCGAGGAAGTTTATTTTTAGCTCCGTGTTTAAAAGGCCCCGTGAGCGGGACTCGCCACAGGCCTCGCTAACGAGCCTCTTGGCCGATGCTCAGGAGCGCCTGCGGGTCGTCCAAAAACAGTTAGGAAGTGCACGTATGTTCCAGGCCGGCCGTCTGGCTTCCCTGAACCACTGCGGGCTGGAGCACGCCAGGAGGGCGCGGGGTCGCCATCCCCGATTTCCCATTTACCGGGGAAGGAAGCGGCCGTCTAGCTCTGCGTGGCACTGCCGCGGCACCGCACGCCTCTGGTTTAATCATTGGCGGGACCCCGTGATCCACAGGGGAACCGTGTCTGCCCTGGCTGAGGAAGGGCAGAGCCGAGGCAGCTCTTCAGCTGACTGGACGAGTGTAGCCTCGTCTTGGGTCAGTCACGAAGGGACGAGCTTTTCTTCCCAGAGAGGGGCTTTGGGGCTGGCCTCTCTGGGGAGTCCTGAGGGATGCGACCTCCCCTCCTCCGCATTTCTGGGGAGGCGCCGACCTCGAGACCCATCAAACGAGCACGTGGCTCCTGCTTGCCCGTTTTATGTCTCTCCTTAGAGCCCTTTGGAAGGTGTTTGAATCCCACCCCCGACTGCCAGCGCACCAAAAAAGGAGACCAGGAGCTTTTGTTTGTCTCCCAAATGCAATTTGGGTTTGCTCACTGAGGCAGCTCAGACGAGTGGTTAGGGAGTGGGAGCCCGCCCAGAGCCAGAGGGCCAGAGCCCTCATCTTGCCTTGGACACATCCGGGCTCCGGCCCTGGGCTGGCCACGAAGCTTCCTCGCGCCCGGACATGACAAGGGTCAGGGCGGATGTTGCTTGGCAGGTAGACCTGGCAGAGGCACTCAGAGCGGAGACAAGGGCACCCCGGGGCCCCGAGACGCTTTGGGGGGCCCAAACAACCCAGAATAATACGTAGATGCTTCCATTTCTAAATGGCCCCTCCATAGAAGCCACAGAAGCAGCAGCTCAGGGGCTCATGAATGCTTAAGAAGGTAAAGGAGGCCTCAAAGCAAAGAACCTCAATGAGATCCCAGACCCAGATCCCCTCTGGGGCTCCCCTTGTGCCCCCCCCAAGCTTTTAATGGGAATGTAGACATCAGGTGAACACGCAGGCTGCGGGGCAGAGAACACCGAAAGCATCCGGGCATCTGCTTACTTGTTCAGCCTTGGGAAACATCAGCCACTCCATGGCTACAGAGTGGACAGACACCAGGGAGCCACTGGGGGGCCCAGCCTCTGCTTTGGGCCAGAATCATCCCTGCATGCAAGCCAGGCCGGAAGAAGCACCTGATTTGTGTATCCGTTTGCTTTAGGAGGAAGCCCAAAGGTGCTCTTCTTTCCTTCCTCCCTCCCTTCCTCTTTCCCTCCCTTTCTTCCTTCCTTCCTCTCTTTCTCTCTCTCTCTCTCTCTCTCTCTCTCTCTCTCTCTC
>NW_025353203.1:0-6361 GCF_016433145.1 Gracilinanus agilis
GTCTGTCTTTCTCTCTCCTTCTTCATTTGACAGATATGCTAGACAGAGTGGATAAAAAAGTAAACTAGACTGTCCTTAAGGAGTTCATATTCTATTGCAAGAAAACAACATATTTATAGAAGATTAAATGCAACTTATACGTAAAGTAATCAAGGAGGCACTAGTAATTTGGGTCATCTGGACAGACCTTGAACGGAGCTGGGCAGGCCATGAGGCAGCAGGAGGGAGGGACTGCATTCCAAGAATGATGGAAAAACTGTGTAAAGTCCCAGAGAAAGAGTTACGTGGACAAGGAGCAACAGGCAGGTCATTTGGGCTGGAACACTGAATACTTGAAAGAGACCACAGTGAGAAAGAGTGGTTGTAAGGAAAAAGGGCAGTTGGGTTTATCCATAGAGACATGAAGAAAAAGACATGCCAGAAAAGGGATTGATCTGAGGTCAGGAAACCTGGACATGACTCTAAGCTGAGTATTATGCTGACACACACCAGAAATCTTCTCTGCCATATATATCCTTCATTTGTTGACTTTTCCTTTTGTAACCCAACCCCATATAACCCATCAAGAACCTGACAGAGCTACTCATAATACCTCACATTTGTTTAGTGTTTTAGCATGTCAAAGGACTTTTTCATCTGATCAGATTTGATCCTCACAAAACCCCTGTAGAGAGATAGAATTAGTAAGCATCATTTTATCCCTATTCACCCTGCCAGACCTCCTTCATAAGCTCTTTTTACTACTCATATAGCTTGAATATAATAAAAGTTACCAATTCTGCTACCTTCAGTGACATGCCAGATCACTAGTTCACTCCCCTGCCACTGCTCCCTGAAATCCTATAGATCTTACCAACTGCCCTTTCTCTAGACTTTTTTTTTGACAATTCAACCTATTCTCATCTGACCTAACTGATATAACATTAAAAACCCTGACTTTGCCACCTGCCCCTCCACTTCCTTCTTCGGATTTCTGAGCTTTTTCCATAAGTTATTCAGTTGAATTTTCTTTTACCTGTTGTGTCCTCCACTAGGAGTATGATCTCCTTGAAAGAAGAAATTCTCTAGCTGTTTTTTCTATTTGTATCCCCAGAATTAGCACAGTGTTTGGAATATAATAAGCACTTAATATTTTTCCCATTTAACTCATTCATTCAGTGCTGTCCTTCAAAAACTGCATCTTCATTATTTTTTATTTTAATGTTATTTCTTTGTCATGTTCACCAAAGAATTTTATGCTTTTTCAGGTTTTAGTTTGTTAACATTTCCTTAGCTTTGAGATATTGCTTTTTTTTTATCCTCTCATTCTCCTTCTAGGGCTACATAAAGTCAAACCCATACAAGGTGAGGAATATGAAAGTAAAAGAATACATGGTCATCTTCTGGTGCCAGGATGGTGGAGTGAGGAGGGAACTTTCCTGATCTCTTATGAAATCCCCTCCAAACCACTTTAAAATAAAGTCTTTTATTGAATTTTGGAGTAGTGAAGCAGTGCTACCCAGAAGAGTTCAGAGAATAAGTAGGAAAAAGTTTTCTTCCTAGGGTGGAAGGATAACTCTGTCCCGAGGAGGCAGCCTGAGCCAGGATAAACAATATGCCAGTAGGGGAAGGGTGAGACTCTGCCCTCACAGTAGAGAAATCTCAACCCAAAGCAAGCCAGGCAGAATGGAGGTTGGCATGGAGACTTTAACTGGACATTAAGCTATATAACAGGATCCCACCCTGCGGGCAAGCCAAAGGTGAGGCTTCATTTACTGGTCAAGCCTGAATGGACCTCCCCCAACACGGTGCAAGCAAACAGTAAGATCCCCCATTGTGAAAACCAGAATCTGAGGCCTCCCACTAAATAAGATACCAATGAGGACAGGACCCCTACTTGGTGCAAGACATGAGTAAAGCCCACAATTGTTCAACCAAACCCACTGTGCAATTGAGTAGCAAGCCTCCTGTTACTATGTAAGACAGTGATGAAGCACCCCAGTAATGCAAGCCTGCAGTGAGGCCCCTTGCCAGTTCAAGCCAGAAACTAAACCCTGAGGCTCCCACAAACCAGAAAAAAAATTACAAGCTCCACAAGAAGAAGCATAGGACAATACTTTTCCAAGGCAGGAGGAGAGCCCAACTTTAACATACAGTAAAAAGTTACATAGTAAAATGAACAAAAAAATTAACGAAAAAAGAGACTAATTAGATAAAGCTGTTATGGTAACAGGGAGAATCATGGCACAACCCTAAAGAAAAACAATGTCAAAAAGACTACAAGTAAAACCTCAAAGAAAAATGTGAATTGGAATGAGACACCCGCCCCCAAAAAACCTTTTAGAACAGGTTAAAAAGGACTTTAAAAATCAAGTAAGAGAGAAGGAAAATAAGGAAAAGAAATGAGAATAATGCAATAAAATTATGAAATGAGAGTAAACAATTTGGTAATGGAAACACAAAAATGGGGGAAATGTAAAAAATTCACTGAAGAAAACAAACACTGAAGAAAAACAAAATAGGACTGGTAAATGGAAAAGGAAGTATAGCAGTTAATTGAAGAAAATAATTTCTTAAAAATTAGAATTGGACAAATAGAAGCTAATGACTAAAAGAGATGTCAAGGAACAATTTTAAAAAATCAAAAGAATGAAAAAATAGAAGAAAATTTGAAATTTTGCATTGGAAAAACAACTACCTAGAAATACAACAAGAGAGAATTTTAAAAGTATTACTTTACCTGAAAACCATTATTAAAAAAAAAAGAACCTCCACATCATATTTCAAGAAATTATCAAGGAAAATTTCCCTGATTTCCAAGAATCAAAAGATAAAATAGGTATTGAAACAATCAACTGATCACCTATAAAAAGAGACCTCTGAATAAAAAATCCCAAGAATGTTATAACCAAATTCCAGAACTGTAGATTAAGAAGAGAATACTACAAGGAGCTAAAAAGAAAAGCTTTAAATATAATGGAGTGACAGTCAGGATAATGTAAGCACAAAGGATTGGAGGTTCTGCAATAGGATATTCCTGAAGGCAAAAGAGATAGGATTATAACCAAGAATTATATATTTAGGAAAAATAAGTATAACTTCACTGGAAAAATAGATATTGAATTTAAAACTCAAACATCCCTAATGCAAAGATCACAATTTCATTGACAATTTGACATTGAAATAGCATCAAGAGAATTTTAAGAAGGTAAACAGGAAAAAGAAATAATAAAGGACTCAATAAAATTTAGCTATTTATATTCTTACATGAAAAGATAATACTAGTAATTTTTAGGAATGTTATCACTATTAGGGAAGTTAGAATACATAGAGAGAGGATGTGAGTTTGAATTAACTACCGTAGTATGTTATCCAAAAAACATTAAGAGATGAGAAAGAGGACTTCACTGGGAGAAGAGGGAAGGGAGACACTGATTAGGTGAATTATCTCAAACAAGATTCACAAAAAAACTATGACAATGGAGGGGTTCATGGGAAGAGGTGGTAGGCAGTGATTGAACCTTAATGTCATCAAACTTTGCACAAAGAGGGAATAATAGGCAATAAAGAAACTACATTATTATTCTTTGCAGATGACATAATTTATTTAGAGAACAAACTAAACAATTAGTTGAAATCATTAGCAATTTTAGCAAAGTTTCAGGATATAAAATAAACCTTATAAGTCAGTAACATTTTTATATATTACCAACAAAGCTTAGCAGCAAGCAATAAAAAAAAGAAATATTAATTAACAGGAGGTAATATGAAATATTATAACATCAGATCTAAACAATTGGATAAATATTAATTGCTCGTGGGTAGGCTGAGCAAATACAACAGAAATGACAATTTTACCTAAACTAATCTGCTTATTTGGTGTCATATCAACCAAAATGGTCAAAAATTATTTGATAGAGCTAGAAAAAAATCATGACAAAATTCTGGAAGAATAAAAGGTCAAACACCAATGCAACTATCAACAATTTGGAAATAGGTCTTGATCGATGACATGTTAAATAAAACCAGTGGAAATGTGCGTTGGCTATGGGTGGAGGATGAGATTGGGGGGTGAAGGGGAAAGTAGAACATGAATCATGTAACCATGGATAACTTTTCTAAAAAATAAAAATTTTTTAAAAATAAATAAGAACAAAAGAATAAAAGGTCAATAATAACAAAGGAAACGATTTCTTAAAAATGTGAAGCAAGGTGGCCTAGCAGTGCCAAATCTCAAACTATGTTATAAAATAGAAATAACCAAAATAATCTGGTATTTATTAAGAAACAGTGTTGGATCATATTAAGAAACAGTGTTGGATCAGTGCAATAGTGGATCACTACAACACAAAATTTAGTAATAAATTTAGTGTCTGATAAATCAAATGATCCAACCTTTTGGGACAATAATTCAATGTCTGATTTTTTTTTAAATTGGAAAATCATATGACAGAGACTGAGAATAAACTGATATTTCACAGCATATACCAAGATAAAGTCAACATGGGCACATGATCTAAACATAAAAGGTGATATGATAAAGAAATTAGAGGAGTATAGAGCAGCCTACCTGTCAGATCTATGGATAAGGAAAGAATTTAGGATCAAACAAGAGATATAGAGTTTATGATAAAATATAAAATGAATAATTATTATTACATTAAAATTTAAAAGGTGTGTGCAAACAAAACAAATACAACTAAGATTAGTAGGAAAGCAGAAAAGTCAGAAAAAATTTCACAGCAAGTATCTTTGAGAAAGTATTGATTATTCAAATACATAGAGAAATAAACCAAATTTATAAAAATAAAATTAATTCTCCAACTGTTAGATGGTCAAAGGATATGAACAGGTAGTTTTCAGATGAAGAAACCAAAGTCAACTACAGTTATATAAAAAATGTTCTAAATCACTCCACTAGAAAAATGCAGACGATTCTGATTTACCACCCTAAATCAATAAGATGGGCTATTATGACAGAAAATAAAAATGATAAATGTTGGAGGGTATGTAGGAAAATTAGGGCACTAGTACACTGTTAGTGGAATTGTGATTTGAGCCAACCATTCTGGAAAAACAATTTAAAATTATGCTAAAAGGACTCTAAAATTGTGCATACCCATGGATCCATCAGTACCATTACTAGGTCCATATGTCAAAAAGATCAAAAAAAAAGGAGGAAAAGACTTAATTATACACAAATATTTAGTGCAGCTCTTTTTGTGGTAGCAAAGAATTGGAAATTGAGGGGTTGTCCATCAACTGAAACCAATATTTCTTGATGAACAAACATCAATGTGCTAATTATTCTCAGCAAGGCATTGATACAAGATAATTCCAGAGATTCATGATGAAAATGGCATCTGTCCTCTAAGAAAGAACTGATGGAACTAAGACAGACTGAAACATCTTATACTTCATTTCCTTTGTTTCTTTGTTCCTTCATTCCTTCCTACTTTATTTCCTTTCTGACTGCCTCATGTTATCCACCATTTCAACAAGAACTCAGCCAGTATTTCATCTATTCTTCCCCTCCTCCTAATTCTGAAACTATAATCAAATAAACTTTGCTCTCATTCTTGGAAGAAGTATGTCAGACTTACAAGTGGACTCATTTATCAACCCTTACCAATATACCTTTCTCTGATCTTCCTAATTTCCCCTAGAAGTCAAGGACTAGCTTTCATTTTGTATATGTAGTTTGGTAAGTAATTAATGCTTTTTCATTCATTTATTTCAATATGGAGGAAGAATAAAAGACATTTAGGAGGGGATTACTAATTGGGTGATTAAGAAGGACAGACTGTGATGACTATAGAGAACTAAAGGGATTTAAAATATGGGAGAGAAAAGGAATATACACTGCAAAAGATCCTTTGATTAGTGGGAAGGAATGGAATCAAAGACCCAAATGGAGAGTTTAATCTTATAAAAGTGTCTAGACATTTCTTTCTGAACATAAAGAAAAGAAAAAGAGGATAGGCAATGATCTAATGTAATAAAAGTTTAATTCCTCAAACTAATAAAAATGAGAATTACAAGGAATTATTAGGGATGTGAAGAAAGGAGTTCTTACAGGTGTTGACTCTAAAAATGATTATATAGATTCCTACTGCAATGAGCCAAAAGCATTTGCTAGGTAAGAAGAAGTAGGGGTGGGGGTGAATGATGGATTCATTATCTATTGGGGCAACTTAAAATCTAAAGACATATAATTTTCCAAAGACATGACTACTAATTATTTCAACTTAGAGAAGAGAAAGCAAACCTTATAGGACTTAGAAGTAATTAAATTTACATCGCAAATTAGTGGCAATGCTTAGAGAATTCATCATTATTAAGTTTATGGAAATCCACAAAGTCCTTATGGTCTTTTAATTCA
>NW_025353204.1:0-1809 GCF_016433145.1 Gracilinanus agilis
TATATATATATATAAGATCTTGGCAACTTATCCATATATGTATATATATGGATAAGTTGCCAAGATCTTAGTTTTTTATGTTAAATTTCAAGCCAGATTTTAGACTCTCCTGATTCACCCTTATCAAAAGGCCTCTTAATATTTTTCATTTTCTACTAGATGCTATCACCTATATAACAGAGAGTGCGTATATTTCTCCTTGGCAACTTTAATTCTGGCTTTTGGTTCATTCAAACCAGCATTTCACCTTCTGTACTCTGCATACAAGTTAAATAAACAAGGTGACAATACACAGCCTTACCATATTTTTTCCATTCTTAAACCAATCAGTTGTTCTATGTTGATTTCTAATTGTTGATTCTTTGTCTGTATATAGGTTCCTCAGGAGACAAGTAAAATCATCTGATACTTCTAATGTTTTGAAGACACGCTACATTTTATTATGATTCACAAAGTCAAAGGCTTTAGCATAGTCAATGAAAAAGAAGTAGATTTTTGTTTTGTTTTGTTTCAGGAAGTCCCTTGGTCTCTTCTGCCTCTTCAAAAACCAGCATCATTTTGTTTGCAATCTGCATTTCTTCTGGAGTTATAGAATCACATAGAAGTAGTAAACAGTAACCTACTGATTGCTATTCCTGAAAAAAAAGTTTAAATTTTTTATTAGCGAAGATCAGGATATTTATTTACCTAGAAGGTATAGAAAAAGATAAACTTCAAATTATAGTGATTTTCTTTTCTATTTCATCCACTAAATCACTTCCTTTCTTTGGTTCAGTCAATTCTAATACAGTTATAAGCTCTGAGGAACTCAAAAGTAAATATATTATTGTTTACTTAAGAATTTTGGAGCTCAGAATGGTGTATTAGAAGCGACTCAACAGAACTTTCTCATTATTTCCATCAAAACCAGATTAAAATTATACCTCAAATCAAATTTTAGAGTAGTAGAGGCTACAAAGGTTAATGGTAAGGTTGTTTTTGTCCTAAAAAACTTAGAAGATCAGCAGAAAAAGGTTGTTATGGTGATATGAAAACCTTTTCAGGGCCCCCATATACAGTAGCAAGAACAAAAATTTTAGCAAAAGCAGCAAATTAAGAGCTTATAAAGATATTATAGTGGATCCTTTGATGTCACTAGATATAGCTGGCACTGATTGGCAGCTGTATTGCTCATCCACAGTTTTGAGTCACAGTTCAGAATGGAGAAGAGTGTTGAAGATTAATCGCAATAGGGCAGATAGGGCAGGTACACTGTTGGCAGTTCCAAGGCAGACTACTAGTGCATGTGGCTGCATAAGATCAGGAGCCTTTTCCCAGTTTAATGCCAGAGTGTAGACCAGGATATCTGGTACCATACCTCTCTCAGCATTATACTACCTTAGAAGCACCAAAAATTTGCAAACCACCAGAGCTTTCTCTACAAATAGATACATGAAAAAGCCTGAAATATGAGGCAAAGTCTTCTCAGTTTTAGGTAAACAGAGCCCAACTTTAACATAAAGTTTAAAGTGAGGAAATAGTTTGGAAAATGAACAAACAACACAAAAAATAATTTTCCTGTAAAAGACTACTATAGTGGCAGGTATGAGCAAGATATGAACTCAAAAGAAGGGAACACTGAAAAAAAGCTACAAAACAACAAAGAAAAAATCCTAATTGGAACCAAGCCCAAGAAGAATTCCAGGAAGGGTTAAAGAAACAGTTGAGAGTAGTAAAGGAAAATTGGTTTAAAAGATGAGGGATACAAAATATTTATGAAAAGAGTATTAACAGCTCGGTAAAAGGCATATATATATATATATATATATG
>NW_025353206.1:0-4270 GCF_016433145.1 Gracilinanus agilis
ATATATATATATTTGTTTGACAATATATATTCACAATATATATATATATATATTTGTTTGACAAAACTAGTCTCTTCACTTATGCCCTTAATCTATTCCCTTACTATTTCCTTTCAGATTGTGTTGCTTAAATAATTATCTCTCTCCATTTTCCTCTCCTTCTCCCTGTTCCTTTCTATTCCCCCTTTTCTCTCCTTCTCCTTCTTCTCTTCCCTTTTCCTCTATCCCTCTATTTCTCTATCTTCCTCCTTTTCCCTCTTCCTTCTCAATGAGAAAGAAGCAGAGGTCTTTGAATCAACTACAGTCTAATGGTGGGGGGCAGAATACACATAAAAGACGCTGAAAGGGGTGGGTAAACAAGGATACCCACCACAGAGGCATAAGAAAGTCTAGAGCAGTGGAAATATGTGGAAAAGAAAGAGATGACTGGCCTGGGTACACTCCTTAAATGAAGAATCTGAGAGGGGATCACAGTTATTGTGCCATCTTCTCAGACCAGGGAGATAGAGGTGAAGCCTCAGGGGACAGGAGATACTGACCAGGTGTGAGTTGGATGAATGATATCATCTTGCAGTATGATAAGGTTTCTTACATATGATGAAATCCATCTGAACACAGCAAGTGATTATATGCTAAAATATTCATAGCTGTATTCTTTGTGGTTAAGAAAAAATTGGAAATTTTGGCTGGGAAACAAATGAAAAACTATGATAAATGAATGTAATGGAGTGAATTTTTAAAAGTGGGAAGATTAGTATCAATTGATACAGGTCAAATAAGTGGAACCAAGAGAAGAACATGACAGCAAGATAAAGAAATCACTAAAAGAAAGTCAAACTCTGAGTAATTAAAAAACCTATGAAGGTCTCAGAAAACTGAAAATGAAACATATCTACCCATAATGGCAGAGAGGCAAGAGTCCAAGACTAATGGGAGAGAACATGGCATACATTGTTGGTTGTTGTCCTTGTCTCTGGCGTTTTCACTTGGTTGTTTTTCATTATCCCAAGGGAGGATACAACCTAGAGAAGATGATAGGAAACTGAGTGCATTATAAAGAAAAGAGACATCAGTTGTATATATTTTAAAAACAAAACAATAATAAAAACTCTTAAAGTGATGCTAGGAGGCAGCATAATATTCTGAGGAGAGCATTAAATGTGAAATTAGGAGAGAAGAGGGATTAAATCCTACCTAACAGTGTACTAGTTTTATGATCTCAAGGCAGTCAATTAAATTATCTGAACTCTGGTGTCTTCATCTTTTAACCGGGGGCAATAATATTTGAAATACCTATCTTACAAGGTTATTTTAAGGAAAACTTTTCATAAATGTGAATTTTTTATTATTACTTAAAGGATCTATGGTTCCCATTACTATTATAATCCATTTCAACTAAAGGGACTACATATAGCCTAACTTCTTCTGTCTCATGACTTTTCCATATTCACACTAAGTTCAGTTACTCATAGAGGCCCAATTTAGTATCTATGACTCCTACCCAAAGTCCATTCAACTGGTCCACCCAGAGAAGGTGATTCTAGTTTAAGGTAATAATAAAAAAATTCTTAGTTTTAAGCAATTGATTTATAATAAAATAATAAATATAGCTTACTTGTTAATTGTAAACAATATGTAATATGTCTTTATGTATATATGCATATATGTGAAATGACCTAATGACTGTTAAGGCCTTCATGTCAATACAAAACTATTGCCTAAATCTTCTGAAGGACCATATGTCTAGATTAACCAATATTTAGGTCTCCTGTTACAGTGTTACCATACAGATTGACTATAGTCTATTAATTCCTCAATAAATTATAGCATCAAATTAAATTTGAGAATATATATAGACCCAACCTTTGTTAAAATGTAGATGCATAATTTCTGTATACATTTTAATATCTAAATATTTGTCAAATTAAAAAATGCAAAGCATTTCCTTCACTAGACTTGGATAGAATTGAATTTGTAATGTTTGTTCATATCTAAACCTATGTTTGGTAGAATTCCACATTTCTTTTCAAGATCATGGAATCGTAGGATTTATAGTTCCAAGGAACTAGAGAGATCAATTTTTCTAATGCTTTTGTTTTTGGAGATGAGAAAATTAGGGCCAATAGATGCTAAATAGTTTGTCCAAGTTCACAAAATAAATCTAGAATCAAATAAGATTCTGATATATAGATTAAGAAAGAGGGGGTCAATTACTTTGGAAAAACTTCTGGCTTTATTCCTCCCTTGTGTCAAAAATTATTCCTATTTTTCCTTCATATTCTTCTTTTCTCAGCAGTCTCATTTTGTTCTTAATTTTCCTTAAAAGGCTTATATAATTGAAATTGGGTTACTTTAGCATCTGGCTAGAGGGTAATTTTCAATAATTCTGTGTTCTCCCCCTATATCAAATGTGAAAGTCCTAATCAGCAGCCCAATCTTCACCTAAGACTTTCTCTTATCATAAAGGGTGGGAAGGGTTGATTGAGAGGCAATTTTCTCCTCCAAATTGGTTAGAAGTTTTTAAGAAAAATGCTAAGTAGCCTCAGACACTTCCTAGTAGTATGACACTGGGCAAGTCACTTAACCCCCATTGCCTAGCCCTTACTACTCTTCTGCCTTAGAACTAATATACAATACACAGTATTGATTCTAAGATGGAAGGTAAGGTTTTTTTTGTTGTTGTTGTTTTTGTTTGTTTGTTTTTAAGAATGATGCAAAGTAAGCATTTTGGGAGATGTGGGAGAATTTTTTGTGACCTGTCTGAAGTGCAGCTAACTGATTAGAAGTAAAAGATATTAAAGCTCTGAATTGAATATAATAATGAACGATTGAGGCTTTGGGCTTGTTGACCTACTTATGATCTGACTAAAAATAATTTTGTAATTTTTATGATTGTTCACGCTATGGGACCTGGTAAATTAATGTCCTCTCTACTTCCCCTCCTATACCTCATCATTGCCTGACAAGCTGGCATCATTGACTTTTCATGGTCTTCTGCTCCTTTTAAACTATGTTTACTTACTGTATATATTTTTATAATGGGATATGACTACAAATAAAGGTAGGCTGATATTTTTTCATTTCATTCTGAGCAAATGTTTGCTATAAAGGAGTAAATCATATGATGAAGAAGGAAGAAAGGGAACCCATGGACCAGTTGCCCTAGGCTTAACTAGGGGCCTATATTGAAGCTTTCTTTCCTTCTCTCTCTGGAGACACAAAGAGAGCTTTATTCTTTTAAACCGAAAATTTTTGAAAGCATTGACAATTGATATATATAAAAAAAAAAGACTTCAGAGATCACATAAGTTATTCCTTTAAAAGCTCTCTCTGCTATATTAGTGAGCTTTAAAATGTTTATATATTATTCTTACAAGCCTTAATGATAAAGCTTCTGTCATTTCCTTAGGAAAGTTCAGCATCAGTTTTCTAAAGCTTCTTTTTTCCCTCCTACTGAGCCTATTGTTGCATTATTTCTAATTCTAGCCTCTAGTATTATGCTTTGTCTTCCCAATCTCTTAGGTTACCTCCTTCACATTTTTCTTCCTTATCTCCATTTAGTTGTTGTTTATTCAAATGCTCAAAGGAATATGTGATCTTTCTGATTTGGATGTTCCTAACCATGAAGCAGCTCAGCTATCCAACTGTATCTACATTTTGCTTTTATATTACTGAAGTTGTCTAAATTGAATGCCAAACCAAGAGCTGTCTCAAAATATAAATTTAAAAGTTTAACCAGCACTTTAAAAGTGTCTGATATGTAGCTTTATAGCCCCATTTTTATAGGAAACATTTTAAGGTATGTAAAGTACTTTTCAAATATTATCTCATCCTTATCCTCGGGACAACCATGAAAGATAGGCACTATTATTAACTCTCTTTTACAGATGAGGAAACTGGAGCTGAGAAAGGTTGCAACTTCCTCAGGGCCACACAGCAAGGAGGCTACTGAGGCAGGATTTGAACTCAGATTTTCCTGATTTCAGGCCCAGCAATATGTCCACTGTGTCATCTAGGTAATGAATACTGATTGACAGATTATCTAACTATTAATAGTCATTGTTTCCCTTATTCCACTAAATCCTATTCTGATAACCTCATCATAATGTGGAAGTGGATATAAGGTCTGGTACCTAGCAAAAAGGAAATGTGTTCAAGTCCTACCTCTGACAGTTATTAGCTGGTTATTCTTAGGCAAGTCACTTAACATCTTTGAATCTCCTTTTCTTTTCTTCTTTTTTTTGTGGTTCAGATGAGAATATATGTAGAG
>NW_025353207.1:0-7575 GCF_016433145.1 Gracilinanus agilis
TATATATATAGTATTTTTACTTAGTCTTTGTAACCTTGGCATCAAACCTGACATAAAGTATGTACTTAATAACTACTTATTCATTGATTTAGTGATTTCAGTAGCTGTTCCTTCCACAGAAGAAAAACCAGTAGAACCCATTATAAGTAGGTTTGCAGTCCCTGAGAGATGCTAGAAATGGATTGCCCACTCTCCTGTGTCATGTGATGATGGAGAAAGGAATAAGCTAACTTTTCCCCAAAACTTACTGGATATTACAACTATGGCAGAAGTTAATAAAACAATGATAATAATAATATTAATAATAATAGAAGTAGGTATTCTGGTGGCAGTATTGGTGGTTGTAGGAGTAACAATTCATTTTTCTGTAGTTTTTAAGGTTCACAAAGTACTTTACTTACAAAACTACGTGAAATGGATTATAAAATTGTTGTGTAGTAGAAAGAGCTTTAGATTTTGTTTGAAGATAACTAAATCTGAATTCTAGCCTTGCATCATATCAGCTTTATAATTAGTGAGGAACAGCCTTATGTCCCAGTACCTAAGGATATGACTTGTATAGTTTTTTGTGTTTGTATCCTTAATGTTTCGTGAAGTGCCTGGTACATAGTAAGCTCTTAAATGGTATCTAGTTGTTTGTCTGCTCATTTAAAAATCAAAGATATTTCTTAGAGGACTTTTTAGGAAGCGATCACAATCCTCACTGACTCCAGAAAAGATGTATATTCTCTTCCCTTTCCCTCCCCTCTCATTTTTAGCATTACCATTGATCTTGGAAACAAGGTTACATGCATTGCACCAGAAATAGCTATGGACACATAGATGCAAAAGCAGTTTTGATGGCAATTCAGCTAGAGTCCCCATATGGGGCAATGCCTCCAAATACCTGTGTGCCTATGATTTTATTTGAGGAATATTCTCCCTTCCACTTAAGGTATACTACTTAGATGCTTCTGTGATTCTTGGAATTTCTCTTAAAGAAATATTTTCTTCCTTCCTCTTCTCCTCTTCATTCTCTTCTTCCTTTTTAAATTTCTCTTTTATCTTCTCCACTTTCTCCTCTTAATTCTTCTGAATAAATCAACAAGCATTTATTACAAATGCCAGGCACTGGACTTGCTGCTGGAAATACAAATAAAATAGATGAAACAATCCTTACTTGCACAGAGCCTACATTCTCATGGGTGCAGACAAATATATCTAAGCATTTACCAGACAAATATAAAGAGAATAAATAGGAAGACCTTAGAGAATCAATAAAGGTTTCTTGTAGAAGATGATGCTTGCAGGAAAAGGAAGATTTTATGAGATGGAATTGAGGTGGGAGTGTTTTCTAGGTGTGAGGTAGGGCAGAGAGGATGACCAGTGCAAAGGTAGAGGTGGAATGCCATGTGTTGGGAACAGAATAAAGACTGGTTCAGCTGGATCACAGTGTGGGCTTGAAATGAGATACATAGAGACTAGAAAGGTAGGTATGGAGCAAGTTGTGAAGAATGTTTGAAGCTGACCAGAGGAATCTATGTTTTGTCTTGGAGACAATAGGGTTTCTCTTGAGTTTATGGAGGAAGAAAGTGACATGGTAATATATGAAATCCTCCTTTACTTCTTCCTCTTTCTTTATCTTCTTTTACCTTCTTCTGCCTCCTCTTCCTCCTCATATTTATATAATTCCTTGAGATTTACAAAGCACTTTCCTCCCAACAATTTTATAAATATTGTAAATATTAATACTATTTATATGCACCAATGTCTGTTATAGATGTCCCTTCCACCTTGCAACTTTCACCATCAAGGTTTCAATATAACATGGGCTGGCATAAATTAAATAGGAATTTTGAGGGAGATTTGCAGAAGTCACAGACAAAACATGAAGGCCAGTTGACTATATAGCAAAAGTTTAAAAACTCAGAAATGCATTTTCTATAAATATATATGTATGTATAGACATATATGTAGTATTATATAATAGCAACATGTTTTATCTTTTAATACCATAAATATACACATATTTTTACGTTGTTATGAGTAAAAAGTTAAAGTTTGCAAAAAGAATGTGAAAGCTAGAACTTGACACACAAAGGCTAGAAATGCAGAAATAGCTTTTAAAAATTTAGTAACTCATTAATGCACAAGATCTGCATTGGTCTAATTTAGACAGTGCAACATTCTTTTGAGGCAGGATTGCTATAATAGCAATAGATAGCAGAGGCCAGACTAGAAACCAAGTCAAACGCTCTTTCTTTTGCATCATACTGCCTATGAGAAAAGCTCAAGTTCGATTCAGTATACTATGTGTAAAAAGTCAGGAAAAGATGTGGTATGATTTTAGAAATGTTTGTATCCCAAAGAGTTCAAACAAAAAGTTTTGGTGCTGAAATCACCCATTGGTGACCACATTCTTCCTTAAGTTTAAAGAAATCAGTTTATACTATAATCAAACTCATTTATTCTCACAGGAAGGTGGTTATCTGGAAAATTCCCTGATACGGAACACCTCATTCCCAAATGGCTCCTGATAAAGGGATCAGGCTCTCTGTTTATATGTGGCTCATGAGTGCATGTGTGTACATGTGCGAGTATATGTTTTGGTATGTACATAATAGCAATAAAACGTCTTGTTTTCAGTGATTCTTGGAACAGAGTTTAGAACTACAATTCAAACCTCTGTGAAGTTCAGAAATTAAGTTAATCTAATACCTCTTTGCTCTTACCTAAGCTGCTTACTTACCACAGCCAATCTTCCTTTTTAAAGGCAACATTTTATTTGTGAAGGTACTTAAAAAAGGAATATCGGCATTATTTTATAGTGACTTTCTAAAGAACCATAACAAGTCTATTTGAATCTTTTATTTGGTATTAACTAGATATTTTATCATAAGTGAGCAGGGGGTTTCTGGTTCACTAGTCTTTATTGCTTTCTTAAATGCATTTCAACCTTTTCCATAGTTCAAGTCTATATAATCCAAATTCCTTTTTTTCTTCATACTTTTAACTCCTTCACAATGCTGCTTGTATCTTACTCTGCTAATGTCCCTCAGAACTCATTGGTGAAGAATTGCCTTGAATTGGGATTAATTCTGAACCTTTAGTGAAATTGGCTTTTTAAATTTAGGACTTTTTCAAATACTTTTTTGAATACTTTTTTTTAATACTTTAGTTGGTTTTATGTTAAATCAAAGAAATTTGTATTAAAGTGTCTTATTTCTGGATGTTTTCCACTTTTGTTTTAGAAATACATTGTGTTTCTGGAAACTTTGGGAGCCAGAGAATATAGTAGAAAAGAGCATTGACCTGGAATTTAAAATAGTTTAGTCATAAGTCACTAATTTACAGTATAACTATGGGCAAGATGAATAAGAACAACAACAATGCACTTAGAGTCTGTCTAATCCATTGTCCATTTCCTGGTGAGAAAAATAGCAAAGTAGTGAAATGCCAATTAGAATTGCCTTAATATTATTAATGGCAATAATGAAGGTAGAAACTTAGATGTGTATTTGTCTGATCTTATTAGAATATAGACTCCATGGAAGTAGGAATTGTTTCATTCATTGTAATTGTATCTCTAATACCTCATTATGAGAGTTTATTGTTCATATACTATATTAATTCCTGTATATCAGGGAATATTACTGTGTATTCCTTTGTTTTGGATCTGGGTCAGAGATACCATCCAGTCTGCTGCTTCTTGTATTTTTTTTGTCCTCAGAAATTTCCAGAAATGTCTTCCTTCTTAACATTATTTGGTTAATAAGTGAAGGGGACAAGGGATCTTTTACTGTGTGCTGTGTTCCCCATGATGTAGATATGGAGAGGTTGGATAGGTCGATGGACCATGTCTTAATTAGTTATTCACCAATTAAAGATATTTTAGGATGGTTAAGGGAGGGGCTGAATAATAAACTCCTAAAAATCTATTTATTAAGCTGCTAGACTCTGCTCAGGGCATCCCTAGGCATGAGAGAGCCATGGTACATATTTGTACATACATGGTACATACATACATTGGGTACATATCAACTTTGTTCCTTTCAGTTTGTTCCTCGTAGTTTTCCAAAGCAGGTTTTTGGCTCAAACAGAAGTAAAAAAAACAACAAAAAATACAGGAAATGTAAATTTTTTAATGTAAAGGTCGTAATTGGATGTCTTTTACATTAATAAATTAAAATCCCAAGATTTAAGTTAGCTCTCACCATTTGACCTAACTAATGGCAATGCAAAATTTTAATAACTATATGGAATTCTTAAGATCTATTTTGAAGCAATTTTAGGGAAATGGGTTATCAGTGATCTGGAACACAAGAAAGCAGGTAAACTAGAGGAAATGTTGCTTTGAGGAACAGCATTACTACAGACAGCTGAAGAAGATGACAGCAATAGCAAAGGACCCCAGCAATCAAATTGCTTCATCATGAGACTTCGAGTCCTTGGCATAATGCAGTGAACATTAGGTGTTAGGTCTCCTATACCTTTCATATCTCTTTCACGTGCCATTATTTTGTTTATAAGACCTTTGTGCCAGAAGGGGAGTGCCCCCATAATGGCTACCTGCCAATGAATCTTTCAATCATTTTTTATATCATGTTACAAAACACCCAAGCATCATAGTTAGGTCCTCCCTGTAATGTATAGTAATCATATTTGGAGTGCTTCACTGGGGAAACAGAGGCCCAGTTTTTTCCAAAAAGCAGAGGAGTGATTGTGAGAACTTATTATATATTAGGGAAATTTACCGTGCATAACCGTGCCTGAGATGTGGGTCAGAGATTTCATCTAGTTTGCTACTTTTTCATTTTCTTTGTTCTTTGGAATTCTGATGAATGTCTTCCTTTTTAATAGAATTTGATTAATACATGAAGGGGAGAAGGATCCTTTTCCAGCTTATGTGACTTATCTACCTGTGGGGATGGGCAGGAGTGGATAGGTTGATGGACAACCTCATAATTAGCTATCGCTAATTAAAGATGTCTTGGGATGTTCAAGGGAAGGATTAAATAATAAGCCCCCCAAAATCTATTTATTAAGCTGCCTAACAGCTCAGGGCATTCCTATGTCCAAAAGAAACAAGGAAACCTAAATCACTCTATTAGTTATGATGATGGTTTAACACATAAAACTGATATAATCAATAAATAAATTTACATTATTATATCAAAATCAATCTCAAGGTAATTTTAACCATAACATGATCTAACTGGTAAAGGTTTCATTTTGTGTTTTGACAATATCACCCTAGAATCCAAGTCACATAATTAAAAGCAGACTGAGGCAATGCTGTTGTAAGAAATAACTTCATCCCAAATCTCAGGTTATGAAACAAGGGCTACAATTGAAAAGCTACTAAAATATGAAGAAAGAAACATTGAAGAAAATGATATTATTGAAAGCCTTTATTACAAATTCCAAAAATTTTCTTATTAAAAATGCTGACAAAGACAATATGATAACCCCAATTCTTTTGAAGAGGAGATGGGTATACTTAAACTGGAATTTTTTAAAAGTCCCTTCTTTTAGTATGATGGCAAAATTCCATCTAGCAAACTAACTATACCAAAACAAATTTAAAATTTATTATAACCATCATAAATTAATGCATTTTCCCCAATTTTGCCAGAAATGGAAAAATACATTTCAGGACTACATGATGCAATATATGTGGCACCTTCTTCCTCATTAAAAATATAGGAGAAAAGGTAAAACAATTAAGGAACATTCTCAAAGAAAAGAATCGAAGTCTAGCTGACTATTGATAACCTGAAAAAGAGACATTGAAAGATAAACTTCAACATTACATGAAAAAAAAGTAGCCAAGTAAAGTCAACAATAAAAAAATAACATTCAGAATGAAATCTGGAAAACAAGAGTGCATCAGTAATTCTTAATTCCCTTAACTAGCAATGAAATGCACATTTTAAAAGGTTAAGACAGTAGAAGGAATGCCAAGAACAAAGTAAGTTATTTGGATAAAGCAAATAACTATTACAAAAGCTTGGGATGCAGAGAAATGTGGAAGTTGGGGAGTCATGAAGAAAGATGATGTGGAAATTCCTAATTGCTTAAATGGTTGTGAGAAATGAAACAAAATGGAAAAGCAAATTGTTAAATACATTACAGAATGTCTGAACACTTTTAATGAGTGATAGAATGGTTATATCCAAAAGGGTAAATGATATTTTTGTCACTTTAAGACTGTAAAGCCACAGGACAAGAAAAGAACACAATTACTGGCTAAAATACTTCACAACAGTTACTAGCAAGGCTCATCACCAACTTCCTCACATATACAAGAGAGATCCTTTCTTTCTTAATAAAACATACATCAGTTCATCACCAAAACATGAGAACAACAATGACCTCTCCACACAGAAGCAAATTATATTTATATCCTTTTTATAAAGTACATATTAGTATAGAAATGATAAACACTTCAAAAGAAAACATAAGATGATAATGATAGGATAGCAAATTGTCTTGGGAATCTTCATATTTGAATTCATTGAACAAGAGAAGACTAATAAAACACTAAAAATATAATAATATAATTATGAGAAGAACAAGAAAAACAATAATAAACATAATACCTCACATCTGGAATGTTGTGTTTAGTCCTATGCCTTAAAATCATACATTAGGAAGTAGAATGTTTAGACTGAAAAATCAAAGACAAAATCAGAAGGATGTAGTAGCTTTCTTAAAGTATCTAAAGATCTGTCATGTAATGAAATATTAGACTTGTTCAGTTTGATCTCCATGTGTAGAACAGGATGAGAACTATTTTAAAGTGAGATTTAGGCTTGACGTGAAGAAAAATACCCTTAATGAAGAAAACTATAGAAAAATAAAATTGGATGATTCAGAAAGGAGTAGGTACTTCTTTACTAGATATTTTAAAGTAAAGAATGGACAACCATATATGTGGACATTATAGAAAAGATTCTTGGGGGATGGATTGGATAAGATAGCTTCTGAGATTTAAATCTGAGATTGTATAATTTTGAGATGTAATATGTTCTAGTTGATAGAATATTGGGCACAGAAACAAGAAGATCTGGGTTCAAATCTTGCCTCAAATATTTACTACTTGTGGGACTCTGGGGAAATCATTTAACTTCTTTGAGCATCAGTTTCATCATCTTTCAAATGGGAAAATTAATAGCATTTCCTTAATTGTTATGATGATTAAATTTTATATGTGTGTATATATACTTATTTATACATTCATAAATATATTATATATACATATATATTAATTTACACACAAACACACATATATAATTTAACACTAGATAATAGTAACTATTCTTAGAATACCTTACTTTTCCTGATTAAACTGTCCATGTCTATTTCTGGCATGTACCAAGTCATGCAGGTGACAATACCATTAAAGAATCTGTTCTAATATCCAATGTTACTATATAACTTATAAGACTCATAAACATTCAACTTAGTAATATATTATATATGTATAAATACATGTATACATATATATAATTTGATAATATATAAATAAAATTTGATCCTCTCCATGTATGTATACATATATATTTATATAAACACATATATGGTGAGTATACA
>NW_025353208.1:0-4085 GCF_016433145.1 Gracilinanus agilis
GGAGGGGAGGAGGAGGGAGGAAATTCTATTAGTTAAAAATATGGCAAAAACCCCAATGGGTTACTGATAAGTGTTTGGGGCAACTCCCGAACCACTGAAGGGCTTCAAAACGAAGAATCAAGGAATCTTTAGAGTGGAGAGAGCTCTGGACCGGCCCTCCTCACTGCAGCAGGCTGGCCCGGGGGGTGGCCCAGGCCAGAACCAGACCTTCCTCGGGCTCCCCATCTCTCCTTGCCGGCTCCCCCAGACGAACACACGGATCCCATCCAAGAGTCGGCCTTAGCAGCCCCAGTTCTCCTGCAGGCAGGTGACTGTTACCATGGCGACAGTTTCAGGGGAGCCGGGGGAGAAGGAAAGGGTGATGGGGAGCCTTTCCAAGGCTGACATCAGGGCGGGTGGGAGCAGGAAGTGCAGGAGACGTTTCGGCCAGAGGAGAGCCTCTAGGAAAGGGGAGCAAAGGATGGGAATGGCAGGGGCAGGGGCGGGAAGGGGGGTTGAGGAAATGTTGCTGGAATTGGAATCGAAGGACCCAGATTCAAATCCTGCCTCTGCAATTCCTGCCTGTGTGACTGTGAGCGAATCTCCCCACTCCAGACCTCAGTGTCCTCATCTGTTAAATCAAAGTTTGCCCTGATGACCGCGGAGGTTCCCTCTCAGCTCCACGTCTGGCCATTCTGATGCAGATAACAATTCTGACCCTTAAAACAAAAACGAGGCACTGGGCCGGTGGGGTGTCTCCGGAGATAGAGAGGCAGATCTAGAGAGGAGTGGTCCCGGGTTCAAATTTGGTCCAAATGTGGCCTCAGACACTTCCTCGCCATGTGACCCTGGATAAGTCACTTAACCCCACTGCCAAGCCTTGGAGCCGGTACAGATTCTAAGTAAGGGTCCAAAAAGAAATAAAAGCAAACCTACCTAAAAGCTTCCTTCTAGGCCAGCTGCTCCCCATCCTGTTTGGGTGTTAGTACCCAGAGCAAGGCCGGGGCTGGGCCCCACTGAGTGCAGGGCTGGGCATGGGGAAGAGCCACATTCAGAGCCAGCCTCGGACCCTTCCCGAGTGCCCTGCAGCCTCAGCTTCTTCACGTGCCCCGTGAGCTGCACACAGAAATGACCGGACGCTCCAGGGTCTCAGGGAGAAAACCCCAGATGAGGGCCCAAAGGCCGGACATGTTGAAGTTCTCCATCCCTGCACGCTGGCGCCGGCCTTCCCTCGAGCCTCCCTCCTCTGGCCACGTCTTCACAGGGACCCCTCAGGAGCCCCTCAGACCAGCCACCAGGAGCAGCCCAAGAAAGGGAGCAGAGGGCAAAGGGCCGGCCCCTCCGGACGGCGGGACAGGCAGCCCCAAGAAGGCCAGCGCCAGAAGCTCCCACAAGAGGCGGTCCAGGGTGGGGAGAAGGCCGGCGGGGGGGGGAAAGGACCTCCGTTCTGGGGTCTGCCAAGCCAAAGGAGCCCCTCCCATGTCTGTGCCCTCCCTCTGACCGTCCCCTTCCCCAGCCTCAGGTCCTCACAGATCAGCCAGGCTGGCGTGGATGTCAGGGAACCTGGCCAGGCCACAGCCTCCATCTCCTCCTCTGTTCCCGCCCCAGACCCCCCAGCTCAGGGCTTCACCTCTCTGGGCAGCCTGTGCAGAGTAGCGAGACCTCAGGAGGGCCGGGGAAGGCCAGGGAGGGCCAGCTAAGGTCACGCAGGATACGAGAAAAGAATTGAGATTCCAAAGGCAGCTTCTGGGAGAAGCGACAGCCTCGGAGGGGAGCCTCCAACAGAGGGGAGCCTCCAACGGAGGGCTTCTTGTCCCCCCTTCACAGTGAGAGAAGCTCACTAAGGGTCAGAGGCCAGACCAGGGCTCTCCAGCCTCCGGTAGGCTGCCAAGGCGATCCCCCCCTCCATGAGCTTCAGGCATTTCTGTCCCCGTCCCCCACGCCCCCAATCAGCTCTAAACTTGGGCTGGCACACACAGGCCCTCCTAAGGCAGCCTCTCCATCCATCAAAGAACATCTGCTAAGCTCCTCCTCTGGGCCAAGCCTAGAGAGACAAAGACAAAAGTCCCCATGGTCTTGGAGATCCTCGAACCCAGCACCCCACGGGTCCTCCCCTGTCTGGACCTGGGCCTGGCCCTGGCTGTCCCCCAAAGCCCTGATGGTCTGCCCCTTCATTCCCTGCTCCAATCCCAGGCTTTCTGGTCCCACCCCCGCCCTCCCCCAGGGCCGAAGCTCTTTCCCTCCCCCCACACCAAGTTCCCTGTCTAATAAAGGATTCCTGGACCCCTCTGGCCTAGGTTTTCTCACTGAATATCGGTTCCAAGGCATTAGAGCAGTATGGGCTAGGCCATGGAGGGGGAAGTGACTTGTCCAGGGTCACCCAGCTAGGAAGGGTCTGAGGCCACATTTGATCTTTAATTATTTCTTTTGACAACAAAGTCCAGGGAACACCTGAGAGCCCTCCTGGGTACAAAGCATGTTCCAAAGGCTGCTCTTCCCAGACTTTGCGGGTCCCGGGCCCAGCTCCTCCCACCTGCACCCCGGAAGCCTCCGCAGCAAGCAGGAGCCTCTTCCAGAAGGGCCCCCCTTCCCCAGTGGCTCCTGGCCCCCGGCACAAATCTGGCCGGAAAGAAGGGGGAGGAATACACCCAAACCCCGAGCACACACCCGCAGGCAAACCTTCGCCACCAAAACAAAGGGAAGGAGGCCGAGAGAACCAAAATAAGCCAACACTTCGGAGATCCAAGGGAACTCCGGCAGGCGCCCGGGATCCCCAGCCCCGCGGGGCGCCTCTCAGCCGCCCGAAGACCTCGGCGCGTCCCCCCACCCCACTCGGCTCCTGCACCTCCCCCCACCCAACACCAGCCCGGGCTCCCGACCACAACCCCAATTCCTTTCCAATGCTCCCCTCCCCCACGATCAGGAAAGTCCTTTCCTACACTTTGCGGGCGGAGGAGGCAGCCTCACGTGAGAGCCCTCCGCACGCTCCGAGCAAAAACTGACCCGGCGTCCCGCCGTGGCAACATTAACACCTTCGGGTTAGCTACTGTTTCTCTGCTGAAAAGGGAGGGAGTCCGGGCTTTGAGGGGACTTCGAGGCGGCCCGCTTCTCCCCGGCTCCCCACCCTCCCCACCTGTTCTTTATTTTGCCGAGAAGCAGGGGAAAACTTTGGGGGAAGGAAGGAAGGGGCAAGGCTGGCAGCCAGAGGAGGCAGAAGGAGGATTCAAAAGCGAAAGCACAACTTGTGCCCCCCCACCCCAACCCCGGCCCCGAATCACAAGGTTCCCCAGCACCAAGGGCTAAGCCCAGCATCCGTCCTCTAGAAGGTGTCCTCTCAGGCCACCCCCCCCCCCAACAAGGCACACACCAGGACAGGCGAGGAGGCCGGCGGCGGGGGAACCTGGGGCAGCCTCGTTGAAAAAGCTTCCAGCCCAGCCCCCAAAGGGCCCCCCCACCCCAAGTTCTTTCCGACCTCTGGAAATCCGTCCGGAAGGCTCCGGCAAAACCACACCCTGTGGCCCTCCCCGGGAGCAGAGGTTTACTTTAAACCGCATCACAACCCCTGGGAATCACGGGCGTTTGCAAAGCCAAGTTTAAAAGGGTGGTTAGTCTTGGCAGAAAGCAAGGGGTCTGGCCAGCCAGCATCCCTCCTAGGGGTGCCCAGGAGGCCGGGCTGCACCTAGCGAAGGGGGCTCCCTTCCACTACTCCAGTTTTGGGGGGGGGGCCTTCAAAGCCCCGAAGATGGAGGTGGAAAGGTTCTCCCTCCTCGTTACTCAAAGTGTAAACGACGTTGGGGAGCTGGGTTTCACGAAGGGAGGGGTGAGCGCTGGGACTTTTTCCGAGCTGAGTGGCCGAGGGGAGTCACAGGCACCTTTCTCGAGCCCCAAACTTTACCGGCCCCTCAGGCGTGGGGAGGCTGCACGCAGGAGCAGCCAGGCACGCATCCCCGGCAAGCACATGCAGCCCCTCCCTCCGCGGGCCCCCCGCCGGGCCGGCCCGAGCCCCACACACACACTTCCCCTCCGCTGGGCCGGGCCGCGGCCCCTCACCTGTTCTGCCAGCCCTGGAGCAGGTTGGTGTACTTGCTGAGCACGCCCTCGAGGGC
>NW_025353209.1:0-8187 GCF_016433145.1 Gracilinanus agilis
TTTTGATCAGTACTCAGTTTAAAGCTCAAGGAGTCTAAAGGATGAAGTTACTATATTATAATCACAATTGTACCCCAAACAACAATAAAATACATTTACCTTATCCTTTATTATTTCCAAAACAAAACATACACATGGTCTCTTTATCTCCTCAGGAGCTATATAAAGGAAGTCAAGTATGTTAACTTGGTACTGAGACTACAGCTGGGATTCTGTTTTTGACTCTTTTGATACAATTAGGGCCACATGAACATTGATGATTTGTGCTGTGACATTAAGAAATTTTTCTTTTCTACATTCCAGTTCTGGATTCCTTAGCCAATAGGAGGTGATTCCTATTGTAACAAATCTGATTTTTAAAATTCATATGGATAAAATAGCTTTGTAAACTTGATTGAAGATAGCATGATTGAAAATGACCAGAAAATTAATACTAGTAGTATTCCTCTTCCTCTTCCTCATCCGCTATACTATTTATTGGTTTCAAGAAAACATAGCATTAAGAAGTACATAATATGAAAGGAAAGAACATGAATCATATAACCATGGAAAATATTCTAAATTAATAAATTGGATAAATATTTTCAAATTAAAAAGAGGTATGTAATATAATAGTGTGAAATTATTTAACAATTAATTTTTTCTGGTTGTTGGTCAAGAGATCCTGGTAAGTTGAATTTTGAACGAACAATATTATAAAAAAGAAGATTAATTTGGTCAATATAGGTATTTGGTCAATAGGACTTGCTCTTTATGTATTCCTATTAATAAAATGTAAAGGGAAACGATTATAAAGACAAGGAACTCAGCTCATGGACAATATACATAATAGTATTTTCTCTCAAAAGTTTCATAGAAAGATAGTATTTTGGCAATGAATCAAGAAAAAATATATGGGGATCTGTGGTAGTTCACTTGCATCACAAACTATTTCCATGAAAAAAGAAGATTTGAGAAATTTATATGTATGATTTTATTGACTCTTTTCTTCCCATAACCTATAGCAACTTCATAAAGGTAGACAATGAGTAGAATTTAGCATTCTAATTTTATAATTTTTACTAACCTTCCATTCTTTTAATCCTGTGCATTACTACCTGCTATAATAAATCCAAATCTTGTAGGAACCTACAGAAGACTGAACAAATTTGAAAAGCCAAGAAAATGTGAATTCAATATAAATATCTCTGAAACATCATAATCAGTTTATTCCCAAGCTGATATATCTTCACAGCTTAAGCATGGCTTTGCAAAAGGTGCCCAGAAAATTGCTTGTCAAAATGATAAATTTGTCAATTTGTACAACTGCTTATTGTTATGGGCATGACACTGACAATAAAATAAGAAAATCTTATCCCTACAAGGCTCATCTACAGGAAACTGTGCACCTGCCCTTCACTTACATTATCTAGATGCCTTCCTGAATCTATTTAGGATAATTGTGTTGCTCTTCCCTTCCCACTGGTATTTTATTTAGAATGAAAGAGGACATGGATAAAAAAAATCTGCACTCAGGAATGTGAGTTAAAAGAAATAATTCTATGTAATCTAAAATATAAAGGTTTTTTGGGCAGTTGAACTCATGTAATTTGAGGATGATCTACTTTTGAAATTAACTGGAGATTATTTAAAATGCCCTTTCTGTAAAACATAAGTGTTTTTTTTGCAATATAATTTGAAGGAAAATGGTCTTATTAAAGAAATCATGATTTCATATTAAAATGAATTGCATCCCATGTTAAAGACCTAGAGTCATCACTCATTGGGTAGTGGGCTTTGTGAATCAGATCAAGGGAAGAAATAAAAATGTGATTTTCGTTTTTTTTCATTTTTAAGGGTCTGAGAAATAGTCATATTCATCATAGACATTAGGCACTGTCATCCTTCTAATTATTTAGGTTCATGACCTTGAAGACACATACAATTTTTTTTACTCCATTTCATACTAATATCAATACAGTTTTATGTATTTCTAATTAACCCTTCATGACAACCCTTGAATTGGTCATCTTCTGGACACTTACATTGCCGTCAACCTAGTTTAGGCTCTCTTTACCTTTGGCAAATAGCCTCTTGGTTGGACTCCCAGCTTCTAGTCTTTATCTTCCCAATCAATTTCCAAATAAATGCTAGAATAATATTTCTAAAGTATAGTCTTATCACTCCACTTTCAAAAAATCTTTAATTTCTCCCTCTTCCTCTAGAGCAGTGACGGGCAAACTTTTTAAAGAGGAGGCCAAAGGAAAAGAAATGCTCATCTGTCTGTCTGTTTCTAAGGCAACTCTTTCAAAGTTTCATTGTATTGTATCTTACACATTGTATTCATCAGATTAGGAATAATGTCCTGTGGCTGGATAGAACATTTCAGGGAGTCACATCTGGCCCGAGGGCCATAGTTTGCCCATCACTGCGCTAGGATATAACAAATGGTGTTTTCTGCTTTCAAATCATAATCATTTCTGAATAAACTTCTCCTCCCAACATAGGGAAAACTACTCAGCCCTTGCTAACATTTTAAGGAAATTATTAAAAAATAATGAAGCAATCCCTGGAACTGACATAGAGGATGTATGTTAAATTCCAGACCTTTGTTATTTTACCTCCTTTGCATGTTCATTTCTTCATTTCTTCTCTGGAAAAAAGTCTGACCTTTAAATTAATCAGCACTTTAGTTCATTTTAGTCTTTTTTTTTTCATTTTTATTATTGTCATCATTGATTTTGTTATTTTAGGCCTGCCTATTTCATCCATAGCAATTAAAAAAATGCATCATGTTTCTGTTAATTCTGTGAATATGAGGAATTTATTTCACCATAAAAAGCTCTTTAATCATGTACCCCATTATGTTTATCTATATTCACCTACCTTGTTTTCAGTATTTTGTTCCCATAAAAAGTCCATCTGGTCATTTAAAGACCTTTACAATCTGGTCCCAGGCTTATTTCACATTTCTATCCTTTACATATCCTTTTGTCTCTGCCAAGTTGGTGTACTTATTATCCTCCATAAAGGACATTCTGTTCTCAGTCACTATCTTTTTAGAGCCTCCCCCATGCTCTTCTTCCTTCATTCTACTCTTATAAATCCCTAACTTCCTCAAGTTCATTTTAAGTATCATATTTGAAATAAATCTTCCAGACTTGAATATAATGGAAACTGTAAGTAAATTAGGTGAATACAGAATATTATACTTGTCAGATCTCTGGGAAAGGAAAGATTTTAAAACCAAGCAAGAGTTAGAAAAAATTACAAAATGTAAAATAAATATTTTTGATTATATTAAATTAAAAAGGTTTTGTACAAACAAAAACAATGCAACCAAAATCAGAAGGGAAACAACAAACTGGGAAAAATATAACAAAAAAACTCTGAAAGAGGTATAATTACTCAAATATACAAGGAGCTAAATCAATTGTATGAAAAAATTAAGCCATTCCCCAATTGATGGGAATTTTCAGATAAAGAAATCAAAAGTATCAATAAGCACATGAGAAAGTGTTCTAAATCTCTAATAATTAGAGAAATGAAAAGGAAGACAACTCTGAGGTACCACCTCACACCTAGCAGATTGGCTAAAATGATACCAGGGGAGAGTAATGAATGTTGGAGTGTATGTGGCAAAATTGGGACATTAATGCACTGCTAGTGGAGTTGTGAACTGATCCAACCATTCTGGAGGGCAGTTTGGAACTATGCCCAAAAAGCAATAAAAGAATGCCTGTCCTTTGATCCAGCCATGTCATTGCTAGCTTTGTAACCCAAAGAGATAATAGATAAACAGACTTGTACAAAAATATTCATAGCTCTGCTCTTTGTGGTGGCAAAAAACTGGAAAATGAGGTTATGCCCTTCAATTGGGGAATGGCTGAACAAATTGTGGTATATGTTGATGATGGAATACTATTGCACTCAAAGGAATAATAAACTGGAGGAATTCCATGTGAACTGGAAAGACCTCCAGGAATTGATGCAGAGTGAAAGGAGCAGAGCCAGAATAACATTGTACACAAAGCCCAATACACTGTGGTAAAATCGAATGTAATGAATATCTATACTAGCAACAATGCAATGATCCAGGACAATTCTGAGGGATTTAGAGAAAAGAACGCTACCCACATTCAGAGGAAGAACTGCAGGAGTGGAAACACAGAAGAAAAACAACTGCTTGAACACTTGGGTTGATGAGGACATGATTGGGGTTGTAGGCCCAAAAAGACTACACCAATGTAACTATCAAAAATATGTAAATAAGTCTTGACTGACCACACATGTTAAAACCAGTGGAAATGTCAGTTAGCTACTGGGGGGAGGTTTAGGGGGTGAAATTTAAAGTAAAAACATGAATTATTTAACCATGGAAAATTATTCTAAAAATAAAAAAAATTAAAAAAAGAAATAAATCTTCCATAAAAATAACTCATGAAGGGGATAGGTGATAAATGGTATGTTTTGATCTATATTCAGACACTGATTATTCCTTCTAAGTGGTGGATAGCATTTTTCATCAAAAGTCCTTTGTGGTTGTTTTGAAAATTTGCAATGCTAAAAATAAATTAGTCCTTCACAGTTGATTCCCTTACATTTCTTTTACTCTGTTTATTATTCTCCTGGTTCTACTCATTTCACTTTACATCAGTATATATAATTCTTTCCAGGTTTCAGAACTCTTCCTTTTAAAGATTTTTTATGGTTAAATAGTATTCCATTTCACAATTTTCTCAGCCCTTCCCCAATTGATGGTCACTACTTCAGTTTCCAATTCTTTTTTACTACAGAAAGAGCTGCTAAAGATTATATATATATATACTTTTCCTTTAATCTCTTTGGGCTACAGACTTGGTAATAGCAAGACTAGACTGAAGGGTATGCATAGTTTTATGGACTTTTTGACATAGTTCCAGAATGCTCTCCAGAATGATTATATCATTTCACAGTTCCACCAAGAGTATGTTAGTGTCCCATTTTTCCACATCCTCTTGAACATTTGTCATTTTCCTTTTTGGTCGTATTATCTAGCCAGATAGGTCTGAGGTAGTATCTCAGAGTTATTTTAATGTGCATTTCTCTAATTAATACTGATCTGGAATTTTTTTTCATATCACTAAAGATGGTTTTAATTTCTGCACCTGAGAACTGCTTGTTCATACCCTCTAACCAGTTTTCAAAATTGTTTCATTCCATTGAGAGGTAAACTTCTGGGGGATCAGAGAGTCAAATATCTAGAGCTAGAAAAGATCTCATAAGTTTTTAATTTCAAGCCACTTTATTTCATCCCTTTAGAAACTAATTAAGTTAAATTTAATGATTATACATGATCATAAATGTAGTTTGATCAAAAGTTAAATTTGAGCCCTGTTCATTTCATTCCAGAATCAGGGTTCTTTACATGGCATAACAACAGGAATTATTTTTGTACGTTTTTATTCTTTTCATTCCATTTTTGTCCCCCACTTTTTAGTAAATTTATATGTACACTGTTTCATCAAAAATACTGCTGGATGGATTTAATTGACATTGCATTAAAAGTGATAAAATGATTGATTGGGTTGCTCATTTTATAAATGTTATCTTCCCATGTCTAAATTTTGGGTATACTTATATGTGTAGATGTCTCCTACAAAGGAATATAAATTTCTT
The DNA here is from genome assembly GCF_016433145.1 of Gracilinanus agilis. Classification (NCBI taxonomy): domain Eukaryota; kingdom Metazoa; phylum Chordata; class Mammalia; order Didelphimorphia; family Didelphidae; genus Gracilinanus; species Gracilinanus agilis. Next base: position 5,638 of record NW_025353209.1, read on the forward strand.
AAGGGTATAGCCTGATTTGATTTTATCTTTGTACCTATGTTACATATCAGTACCTGAAACCTACCAGGAATTTGATCCATTTTAGTCACTTATATAGAATCTTAATTATAGAACCTTCTGCTCATCATAATATTTCTCTTGACTTCTCAGTTTACAGTGAATTTCCATATGAACAATATTAGGCTACTGTAATTCTGCCAACCACTCTCTTATGACTGGGGGGTCTGAGATTTACTTCTATGAACAGATAAATAGTGGGGAAAAAGTAGAGACATAGACCAAATCTGTGTAAAAGTCCCCTTATAAAACCTACTTTTAGCTAAGAAAAATTTCTTTGATAAGTATTTAGGCAATTTCCCTTTAATGTACTGTAAGCAACTTTATATTTTTCCAGGAAAATTAAATGAGAACACCACTTAGAATATTGACTAGAAAGGAGCATTAAATAGCTTATAAAATTATGTGTCTGGCACAAACAATCATATCTCAATTTTGAAGATAATACTAATTTTTAGTATTAATATAGCTCTTTAATAGATGAAAAGCACTTTATAAATGTTTCATCTTTGCTTACCAGATTGACTCAACTATGTCTCATGGATTCTCTTAAGATTTCCTCTCTTCTGCTAAATTCTTCACAAAAACAATCAATGACTTCTGTCATCAAGATTATTTTTTTACTAACAACTTTCCATCCCTCATATTCCCTCTAATACCACCTTCTCTGACAAAATAAGCGAAACCTTTGCTTCCACTTCCAAGGACTTGCTCTCCAGCCTGGAATATATAACTTACCACATTAGACTTATAGTTTATATATATTATTTTTCATTCTCCAAACCTAGATTGAATTCTACCACCATAAGTAGGTCTTTCTTCATGCTTTCATGTCTGTGTGTATATGTTTGTGTATATATACATAAGTGAATAAATACATAAGCATGTATATATAATATAAATGTACATACAATGTGTATATTCGTATAATCATTTATCAACCATTTGCTTTAGTTTAAAAACTAATATTTGAGGCTGGAGGAATCTCAAGGGTTCCAAATGGAAAAACCAAAGCTTTGATTAATTCTGGAAACTTGATTTGGAATCCAAATTGCCCCATGTCATGTGGCTCTGAAAATAGTAGAATATGTTATATTAACAATATCAATTGAAAGGGGAGGAATGTGACATGGTCATTTAAAGTTCAAAGGAATAATTTATCCATACAAGCCAATAAACTTGTATAAAAGACCTCTTATTGTTGTAGGCATAATGTTATGTATTGGCAACACAAAGGCAAGAAATTAATATTTTGCCCTCTAAGCTAAAAGGAAAATGGGAAAGATGAATACAAATATATATGTGTATGTTTTTTTCTATGTATGTTATATAATCACATATGTATATATGTATATATTTACATACACACATACATATAACTATATAGGTACACAGGTATACCCAAAGGCATAAATATGTCTATCTGTAGATATGTAGAGTATATACATTAACAAATCAACCTAAATCCATTTTGTAAATGTAAAAGGTAAAAGCTGTTTGGAGGGATCCCTACAACTTCTCTGGTTTCACTGAAAATCAGCTTTTCTACTCCTTTAGGACATGTTCCAAAACTTTCTAAACTCTTGTCAAAATTATTCAATTTTTTAGAGTATCAGTACTGACCAACCTCATATTAAAATAAATCATAGGTCCTTATGATCACAGGGTCAGATAACTTTACAGCTGGGAAACACCAAACCAGCTGCTGAACAAGAATCTTCTTTCCATCACATATGTGAAATTATTGCCCAGGCATTGTTGGAAGACTTTCAGTGTAGGGTGGCCCAATTTTTTCTTTCTTTTTGCCAGGTTACAACTTTAATGATTAATTTTTCCCTTTATTATCAAGCATATGGTTCTTTTTTACATCTGCTACACGTCTGAAATTTCTAGAGGATCAAACTTCTAATATATATATATATTTTTTAAAAAGCAAATATGCATGTTTTATAAATACTGAAAGATAAGCTATTAAGAGTTTGAGAGAGATTCCTGTGACAGCTTTTAAGCAGTGAAATGTAGTATCCTTATAGCATTTGTGGAATATTTATCTGGCTGGGTAGCGAGGTGGCACCATGAATAAAGTGCAAAACCTGGAGTCAGAAAGATTCATCTCCCTGAGTCAGATCTGTCCTCAGATATTTACTAGGTATGTTACCTTGGGAAGGTCACTTATCCCTGTTCACCTCAGTTTTCTCGTTTATAGAATGAGCTAAAAAGAGTAATGACAAACTACTCTGATGTCTTTGCAAAAAAACCCTAAATGTGTTCATCAGACATGACTGAAAATGACTTAAGACTAAGTACATGTATATTGAATAAGTAGGAAATAATAATACATGAGATATTAAGAACTAAGATGAAATTAATCATCTTAATATTGATCTGCTTATTTAAAAAAATCTAAAATGTGATCCAATCCAAATCATATGCATGCACTTATATTACACATGCTGTGCACATTCACTCTTTCAGTACGAGCACTATTATTTT
>NW_025353210.1:0-8459 GCF_016433145.1 Gracilinanus agilis
TATATATATATATATATATTTATTGTGGTTTTTTTTCCTCAAGAAGTGAATCAAGTCCTTTAATGGCTTCATTGGTATGATCTTCTAGTGTTGGTCATCTCTGTTTCTAGGCAGGAATTTCTTAGACGTATTTATTTTACTCTTTACTCAGTTCACATAAGAGAATAATATCTTCATCCATCTTGGGAAAATTTTACTAAGTCAATTCTATGTCATATGAAAATGAAGGTTGCCTGGGTGATTCCTCTGTGTTTCTATTTGTTTCCCACATTGTACCTGAGGGAGTCTTGTGCATCTATTGTACTATGAGCTGCCTGTACTTAGAGAAAAACATTGGGTGATGACAACTGTCACAAAATCCAATAATATCGTCACATATTCTAAGTCCTTCCCAATTGTCTCAGATGTTCAGAGGTGTCAGCAGTAAGGAAACTCTGGAAATAAATTGCTGTGAGACCTTAATGGGAGCCATTTGGGGGTTCCATGAGAACTTGAAGTCCATGATGCCCCCGAGGGTAAGACCCTATCTCCTTTTCTCCACATTTGAGATAAAAATCCTGATTCATATACATTTACAAATGTGCACATTCACTTATGTAGAAATAGAGTGACAAATAAAAATGAGAAAGTGCAGCCCTATGGAGACACCAATATTTTCAAATACTTGAAAGACCTGCGATATCATTAGTGTTGGTAATTCCCTAGTGTGGGAATTCTTTCCTTCAATGAATATTGCAACCCAATTCTGACTGAGTATATAAGACACTAACACAGTGGTTCCTAAACTTTTTTGGCCTACCGCCCCCTTTCCAGAAAAAATATTACTTAGCGACCCCTGGAAATTGTGAAACTATTTATTGAACTCAGAATAGAATGTAATACAAAAAAAAGTGTGGCCATCACCGTTCCCCTGGATCACTGCAGCAACCACCAGGGGGCGGTGGCGCCCACTTTGGGAATCACTGCACTAACACATAAAGGGGTAACTAGGTACACAGACATAGGAACCAAGATCATGGCTATACTTTCTATTTCTGTTGTTTCTGCTACTATTACCCAATCATGATCACTGACCACTAATAGCAGCTCTGAAATACAATACATTCTAGAAGAAACTATCTTTCTGGGGCAGGTAAGTGGTACAGTGGATGGAGTGTCAGGGCTAGAGTTGAGAGGACCTGGGTTCAAAATATCACCTCAGACACTTCCTAGCTATGTGTCCCTGGGCAAGTCACTTAACCTTGTTTGCTTAGCCCTTGCCCTTCTGTCTTAGAGTTGTTACTAAGATAAAGTTTTGTTTTGTTTTTTTAAATTTTATTTTATTAAGAAAAATTTTTTCATGGTTACATGATTCATGTTCTTTCCCTCCCCTCCTCCCACCCACCCTCCCATAGCCAACATGAAATTCCTCTGGGTTTTACACGTGCCATTGATCAGGACCTATTTCCATATTATTGATGTTTGCACTGGGGTGATCGTTTAGAGCAGTGGTTCCCAAACTTTTTTGGCCTACTGCCCCCTTTCCAGAAAAAATATTCCTAAGCCCCCTGGAAATTAATTTTTAAAAAAATTTTAATAGCAATTAATAAGAAAGATAAATGCAGCTGTGGCCATCACTGCTTCCCTGGATCGCTGCAGCACCCACCAGGGGACGGTAGCGTCCATTTAGGGAATCACTGGTTTAGAGTCTACATCCCCAGTCATGTCCCCATCCAAGCAATTGTTTTTCTTCTGTGTTTCCTCTCCTGCAGTTCTTCCTCTGAATGTGGGCAGCTTTCTTTACCATAAATCCCTCAGAATTGTCTTGGGTCATTGCATTGCTGCTAGTACAGAAGTCCATTACATTCATTTGTGTCACGGTGTCTCCGTCTCTGTGTATAAGGTTCTCATGGTAGAGAGTAAAGATTTAAAAAGGCAAAATGACAAAGTAAATAGAATATCCCCTTGCCTTCTTTTTCTATTCCTTTCCCTCATATATACTGTCATAGGAAAAAATGTGTACCGTTTTGATTTATTTATTTATATGGCATTTTAAAGGTCACAAAGCATTTTACAGACATTATCTCATTTGAAACTCACTCTGAGACTGTGAGGTAGCTGCTGTGGTCGTTATTTCCCCCATTTTATAGATGAAGAAACTGATGCTTAGACAAGGGAAGTGATTTACCCTTAATCACATAGACAGTAAGTGTCAGAGGTGGGATCTGAGTAGAGATCTTCTTCAGTCCAATTCAGCATTCCATTCACCATGCCATGCCCTATATCTTCTGTCCCACAGGAAAGTAATTTGATAAATTCATATTGAATTTTAGATATTTAATACGTTATATCTCTTAGAGGCTGTGCATTTAAAGAAGGAGTTGTGTTCTCTAAAGGAATGAATCTCTAATGGGAAAATTTCTGGCTCTTTATTCTCATAAAGTCATAATAGAAGTAGAATAGAAGCTCCTTGAGGATAAAGGCTGCTTCATTTTATCTCTGTAACTCCAGGCACCTCGTACATGGTAAATAGTTAACAAATATTTGATGACTGATGAATAAGTCACAGATTTAGAGTTAGAGGGTAACTCAGAGGTCACCAAGTCCAGTGGTATCAAACTCAAATGGGGTCCACTAAGCCATAAGTATTTTTGAGGGCTACATTTTGACTTAGTTTTAAAATATATTATCTATATTACTTTTAAAAAATATATACATATATTTTGTTAAATATTTCCCAATTAGATTTTTTTTAAAACCCTTATCTTCTGTCTTGGAATCAATACTCCAAGGCAGACAAGGCAATGAGGGTTACGTGACTTGCCCAGGGTCACACAGCTAGGAAGTGTCTGTGGCCAAATTTGAACCCAGGACCTCCCATCTCTGGAACTGGCTCTCAATCTACTAAACCACCTAGCTGCCTCCCCTACACTCCCCCCAATTAGACTTTAATCTGGTTCAGGTTGCACTTGAAAGTGTTGTGGGCTACAGGGTTTGACACTTTTGATCCATTTCACAGATAAGAAAGAGGCCCAAGAAGTAAAATGATTTGCCAAAGGCAATGGTTCTTAAACTTTTTGTCCTCAAGATCCCTTAACTCTCTTAAAAATTAAGGACCTCCCCCCAAAGGTTTTTCTTTATTTGGGTTATATCTATCAATATTAGACTTAATTAAAATGTCTTAGTATTATTATGAAAAGTTTTGGCCACACAGATTGCTTAACTGGGTCCTAGAGACTCCCAGGGGTCTCAACCACATTTTGAGAAACATTGGTCCAAAATTACATAAGAGATAAATGCCAAAGCCAGGATTTGAATATAGATCAACCTATACCCCAGTGTAGGCAGCTAGGAGGCTCAGTAGATAGAGCACCAGACCTGGAGTCAGAAAGACTCATAAGACTTCCTGAGTTCAAATCTTGCCTCAGATTTCCTAGCTGTGTGACCCTGGGCAAGTCACTTAGTCCTGTTTACCTCAGTTCCTCATGTGTAAAATGAGCTGGAGAAGGAAGTGGCAAACCATTCCAGTATCTTGCCTGGAAAATCTTAAATGGGATCACAGAGAATCAGATGGGACCAAAATGACTGAATAACAATAAACAACCCGCTGCTGTGACGCCTGGGTGGAAAAGATATTTTTCTGTCGTTCTATCACACTACCTTTTTTGTCCATTTGTAAACCCAAGGCTGATGCCAGATCCAACATTTTGGGGCAATTTGGCTTATTCCCTTTCCCCTCCTCTCTATGCTACATTTCCATTATTTTGAAGGATCCACAGAAGTGATTGTCAATGAACTCCATCTAGTGATAGGCATTAAATTTGCAGTCAAATTTCCCAACAGAAAGGGAGTCTCAGCATGGGCTTCCTTGAGAGGAGGAAGCAAAATTATTTGAAAGGCCATGACCGACTGGTGGGCCTTATTCCCCATTTTGGAAGAAATGTTCTCACTAAGAAATCCAGAATAACATACTCCAGTAAATTCTCTCCAAGACTCAAATAGTCAAGGACGTATTTTCATCTAATCTGTAAATGTTCTAAAGAGTTTTAGCCAGTCACCCAGCCTCCCTGTGTCCAAGATGGCTCTAGCTCTCCGCAACTCTGTAAACAAGGGCTGGTGAATAGTCATTGTAAAGCCTCCTATCACTCCCTGCCAAAGACTCCTATTTGCCTCTGGTGCTAAGAAGGCTCATTTGCTTGGCTATCAGCAACCTGGAGAACATTAGTTACAGTTTGGGTAAGCCAAGACCAGGAAGAAACATCTAATCCTCCAACTGACAGGAGGGGTAAAAGAAAACAGAAATTTCCCCAGAGCTCCTCTACAAAATGCCGGAGGTAAGAAATTACAAAGGTACCTAAGGACTACAAGGCAAACAACTAGGTGTCTAAGCAAACAAATAGTGCACAGTTTAGTCCTGGTTGGGTTCCAAGAGTTCTTTGAAGTCAGCTTTATGGAACACCAATGCATTTTCCCATAGAAACAGTGTTGTGATGGTTAGGTTACCAAGCCAGCCCATTCACAAGTTGGTTTAACCTATTCCTGAGCTAAAATAGTAACAAGAGTGGCCTGGAGCCCCGAGATTCCCCAAGACACTAGGATTCTAGGTCCAAACTTCCTTGAGAAGCCTTGATAAACTCTGGGATTTGGGGGAGGTGGGGATAGACTGGGGTTCCGATGACTGAGGCAGAAGAGGGTAAAAGAGAGTGCTGACATCAATGGCTGATGGTGTTTCAGACTGGAAGGGGAAGTGATATGAGGGGACAGAGCAGTGAGAACAGTAGGTCAAAGGCTGGTTGGGAGGTTCTTCCTTTTTTATTGTTGTAATAAATGTGTATAGTCAGGCAAAACAAATCCCCCCATGTTGGTTGTGTCCAAATAAAATATATGTCTCAGTCTGCTCTCTAAGTTAGGGATCCTTCCTAAATCAAATATTCGCATGCCAAGGATCGCCTGTACTTCACTAAGCTTTGTTCATTTAGGTTTCACCAATAAAGGCTGGCAATGAGGAAAAAATGAGATCATGCCTGTCAAGGGCCTTATTTCTATAAAGTGCTGTTATTATAAACTATTATTTCCGTGCAGTGTTGAAGATACATTGAAATACAGTTAGGCAAATTTTATGTTAAAATTATAAACAGAGGAACCAGATCTCATATTTCTCTTATATTCCCAGTAGTGCCTAGCATGGTATCAGGATAAATGCTGATTGATTAAATCAAACTGATAATGTAAGCAAGATTATTATAGATGTGTTCTATTGAACTTGGGAGTTAGAGCACTTTTCAAATATCCGTTCTCACGTGGGGCTAGTCCTCTGGGCTCCCCTACCCAAATCACACCGACAGGTTGGATCCACAGAAGGGAGGTTGCTGCTACTGTCAGGGTTCTAGAGGCAGTTTTGATCGGCTATCTCCTAATATTGTAGCTCATGAGTTTCCACTAAGGTGCTTCCCCTTCACATTCAGGAATCCTTGGCAAAGGCATAGTCAGAAGAGTAGTTATAAAGGATTTTCCCTCAAACCTTCAAACACACCAGATTATATACATAGCCAAATATAAAAGTCTAGGAGAGGAAGAGTAATGATAAACTTATAACGTGATGATATCCCTTCATGGAACACACATAGTCAAGCTTTACATCTCCAGAAATGCAGGGCCTCAGTAGCCTTTCTTTTTTCAGAGTCTTCACACAGTTCACTGTGGGGTACTCGTGATGAATGAGTCCCTCTGCTGCATCCTTTCCTGGGTTAGTTCCTAGAAGGACCTGAATATCTCAGCTGGATGGGCCAGTATGCCACAAGGGCAAGTCAGGCAGATGTCTTAGGTGTAGAACTGGCTCCTTACCAGATTCACCTGCCCAACTGGTCCAGGCAGATTGCTCTATGATTCCGTGCAATTGCTGTCAGATTGGATCAGGAGAGTTCTGCTGCTGGACTGGGTTGGACTTGGCAAATTGCTCCTCCACTGGGCTGCAGCTGTCCAGACTCCTTCTTTCCTTCTTTCCTTCATTTCTTCCTCCTTCCTTCCTTCCTTTCTTCCTTCCTTTCCTCCCTTCCTTTTCCTTCCTTCCTTTCCTTCCATCTTAGAATTAATACAAAGTATTGATTCCTAAGCAAAAAGGCTTGGCAGCTGGGTGGTTCAGCGGATTGAGAGTCAGACCTACAGACAGGAGGCCCTAAGTTCAAATCTGACCTCAGACACTTCTGAGCTATGTGACCCCGGGCAAGTCACTTAACCCCCATTGCCTAGCCCTTACCTTACAAAATTGACTCCAAGACGAAAGGTAAGGGTTTATTAAATAATAATAATAATTTAAAAAACTAAAAAGGCTAGGCAATGGGGGGGGGGGTGCCAAGTGACTTGCCCAGGGTCAGATAGCTAGGAAGTATCTGAAGCCAAATTTGAACCTGGGACCTCTCTAATGGTCAACTGCAGTCTTGAAACCTCTAGCCTCTGGCTCATCTCTTTTCAGGAGATTTACAGCCCTCTTCTCAGGAAGATCAATGACCATTAGTCCAGGATTGATAGAATCCTTTCCCTTTTGATTCCCCTTGGAGCCTCATCTCTGAGGTTTGTCTCTTCTAGGCAGGAGGGAGGAGGGGTTTAGGCTCTCTTGATGGACAATTCTTCCTTATTCAGAGCAAATTCCCTCAATAAGGGACTGTTCCTTTACTTATAGTTGTGAACCAGTGACACTTCCCAGATTCTTTTTGGGATTTTATTGGGGACAAAGGTTTTAAGGTATTGCTTTGGGACAAGTTCGCCATCTCCTAACCATTTTCAGATGCATTTGAGTTATTTCAGCCTCAAACTCTTTAATTCTTTTCTTCTCTCTCTCTTTTTTTAAACCCTTATCTTCTGTCTTGGAATCAGTACTGTGTATTGGTTCCAAGGCAGAAGAGCAGTAAGGGATAGGCAATGGAGGTTAAGTGACTTGCCCAGGGTCACACAGCTAGGAAGTATCAGAAGTCACATTTGAACCTAGGACTTCCCATCTCTAGGTCTAGCTCTCAATCCACTGAACCACCCAGCTACCCCAGACTCTTTCTAAAGTGTAAACTACTTCCTTTATCCTTGAAAGGGGTTCCACAGTTATATTTGAATGTTCCTGTCTTTTGGAATTTCAATTTTGACTATCTAAACAGAGGGCATTATTACACATTTACTTCAGTCCACAATGTCATTGATTGGGTGCTCCCTCTTTCCCTGAAGATGGCAGCCTATTCAGATGTCACCCTTATAGTCCATGTTTTTTCATAGATCTTTCACAGACTGACAGCCTAAAGTGCTGGATGCCTAACATTTCATGGGCACCAACAGACCTAAACTATAAGCCTATTAGGACCAGTCTATGTCCTTTCCCTAGAATACATTTCAATCAATCAATATTTCCAAAATCAAATTATCTTTATTATTATCTTTTCCCATAACCCCCTCCCCGCCAAACCTCCTATTTCTGATGATTGTATTATCATTCTCCTAGCCTCCACAGTTTATTATCAGAATTATCCTGTAATCCTCATTCCTTCTCACCCCACATATGTTATCAGCTACCAAATCTTGTCACACCTACCATCATATGATCTCTCACATCTGACCCTTTGCCTTCACTCACACAGCTACAAGTTAGTTCAGACCCTCATTACCTCCTGTTCAGATGAATGAAAGCCTACTTGCTCTCCCTATGCTTCTTCCCATTCCTGACCACCCCACCCTGCTGCCAAAGTTAGTTGCTGATCAGCATCTTACAAATATCATCTCCACAACCTTGGGAAGATAGATGCTATTATTATCACCGTTTTACAGCTGAAGAAACTGAAGCAGAAAAAGATCAAATGACTCGCTCATGGTCATACAACTAGTAAATCTCTGAAGACAAATTCGAACTCAGGTTTCCCTGAGTTCTACTGCGAATCTACTGCATCACCTACCTAGCTCTGAATAAGTAAGTTTTAGTTTCAGAAAATATTTCTTGGATAATAATCCTTTGATTGCTTCTTTCATGAAGTTCATTGGAAGCAGGTTTCAGCTTATTGTGGCCATTATGTGCCTATTCACCCTCCCCGCTATATCCTTTCGGTCGGCTACAATTGTGTTTCTTTTTTTTTTTTTTTTTTTAACATTTATTAATATTCATTTTTAACATGGTTACATGATTCATGCTCCACCTTTCCCCTTCAACCCCCGCCCCCGCACCCCCCCTCCCACCCTTGGCCGATGCGCGTTTCCACTAGTTTTGTCATGTGTCCTTGAACAAGACCAATTTCCAAATTGTTGGTAGTTGCATTGGTGTGGTGGTTTCGAGTCTACACCCTCAGTCATGTCCACCCCGACCCATGTGTTCAAGCAGTTGTTTTTCTTATATGTTTCCTCTCCTGCAGTCCTTCCTCTGAATGTGGGTAGCTTTCTTTACCATAAATCCCTCAGAATTGTCCTGGGTCATTGTATTGCTGCTGGTACAGAAGTCCATTACATTCAAT
>NW_025353211.1:0-1528 GCF_016433145.1 Gracilinanus agilis
GGTGGTGGTGCCATAGTGAACCCTTAATAAATGTTTGATGACTATTTGACTGACTGAAAACAGGCCTGACTACTCAGAATGTTTCTGTCACAGGGTAAACATTGGCTAGGTTTATACTCTCCAGAGATATTCCCACAATTGCTTGTCAATCTGAGGCTAAATGAAGTTTCCTTCTTTTGGTCAAACAAACCTGCCTGCAGTGTTGGATGTTGGGGGAAAGGCCTTTCCCTAAGTGGGTATGGGCTCTTCCAGTATTTGGACACTGTAGTCAATCACATTGAAGTCGTTAGAAAATACACACCATCAGTTTCCTTTGGGTAAGTGATGAGGCACTTTTGGTAACAGCATTCTCATTTCCAGACAGTGTCTATTTTATCATTTGCAATTTTAGGGTATTTTTGACATCCTCATTTCTTTATGTAAAATCACAGTGACTTTATGTCAGTAAATTTATCTGTGCAAAATGGCCTACTGTGACAAGAAAAGCACTAAATGGATGTGATTCAATTTTAAATATAATTAATAAATTACTGGGAAATGTTTCCATTATGAATACACTTATGTTTTGTCAAATACTCTATTTAATCCAAGTGCTCACAAAAATAGTTAGTGTCAAGTCAATTTTTCTAAAGGGAGATAATCAGCATCAAAGTTATTTGAAGTTGGCATATTGACAAGCATTTACTTTAAATAACATTGCCTTCTAGCTAAATTAAGAATATCAAACATACACAGTTGCCCTGTTTTAATCACCTGTTTTACTACATTATTAGAGTAAAGCTGCCCCATGGGAGATTTGTGGTTTATCTTGATTTGCTATAGTCTGTATGTGTCTCTACCTTCTGAGGAAAAAAGAATAAACATTTTCAAATGAAATTGAAATTGATTATTTAGTTCTTTGAGAATTGTATTCAATTAAAAAAAGAGGCAAAAATATAAGGCTGAATTCATTTCAATCTGGCATAGAAAAAATGATGACAATACATATATTTGTCATACTTGAGCCAATAACTGCATTGAAGCTAAATATCCTTCTGACCAAATTAAAACAAAGGTAATGGAAATGGTGACTCATGGTTTTCTTGTTCATTGCATGGTACTTGGTGACAGGTTGGGGTACTTTTCACTGCTCAGTTATGCCGCTGTTTAACCTCCAAATGGCAATAGGAGTGGACGTGACAGGGCTTATGGTCAATGAGTAGTGAAAGAATTGAGGAAGTGATGCAAAATGTTGAGAAGAAGGAATAACTTAAGAAAATGATACAAAAGATTGGCTACCTTCTAGTATTAAATTCCTTTAAAAAATCAAATTAGCTCAAATTTATTGATTTTTTTTAGTGTTTAAAAATCAGCTTTATAAATTTAATAGTTATTTTACATTGTATTTACCTATCTTTTTCAAAATTTCCTCTTTAGTGCTTGTTTTGGGATTACTAATTCTTTGGCTCTCTTTTAAAATTTGCACAATCAGTTCACCTTTTATTTTCTGTTAAGTTGTTTAGAAATATACATTTTACTCTAAGGACTG
>NW_025353212.1:0-5367 GCF_016433145.1 Gracilinanus agilis
AAAGGACAAATGAAAACAATTAAGAAAGGCGATACAGTGACCTCTTGGGGCTCTTTTGGGTTTCTCATAGAAAATCTTTCAGATTCGGATTCTGTCTTGTCCATGCTTTTGGCTCCTAAGAACAGGTCTTGAGAGATAATAGTGCTCCAGAGGTTCTGAATAAATTCCCTTTAACAAGCCATATAGCAAACTTGACTTTAATAAGTTTTAATCACTTCACCCACACTCCAGAACTGGGGTGGTAAAATGCAGGGCATTCCTAGAAATTCCTTAGGAATTTTCCCAGGTGAAGAATTCCTTTTTCTAATATCGGTCATGTGCCCATGATAATCAGATAAATGATGCTCACAACATGAATGCCAAATCAGATTAGTTCTCTCCACTCACAAAGGAAAACTCAATTCTCTATAGGAACCAGGGTTTTCTGGTCTTTTTAAAACACAAACTTATCTATCGTAATGTTTGCACTCTGGAACTTTACCTTAAAAACTTCAAAAATCAGGCTATAGTTCATGATCTCTTTTAAAACCCATAAAACTTCTCTCGTTACTAAGGAAAAGCTAAAAATTACCTTTGAATCAGAATACCTATCCAATTCCCATCTATCTTCTTACTCTGTCCAAATTACCTTTCTCCCAGCCTGGCCTCAAAAAGCCTTCCTTTTGGCCTGTTATGATTAAAAATGATGAGGGCCGAGATCAAAAGAGAGAATAGTATTTTAATAAAAGCCATGCTGATAGAGATAGACTGACCATGTGCCTGTAAGAAACCTATTCAAACCTCACTTCCGCCATTTACCTTTCCTCTCTCTGTGAGCTCAGGTAGCTAAAGAGGAAGTTCCAAGTCACTTCCCCCTACTTAAAACAGTCCCTCACCTTGAATACGTCATCCAAAACAGGAAACCCATGAAACCCGTTGGACCACGGGAAATGTAGTTTTAAGGACCCCCACAGGTCCACAGAAGTTTGTCAAACACTATATTGAGATTCAATCCTTCCAAATAGAACCCCAGGTGATTTTAACTAACACAGGCCTAAGGCTAAAGCTGCTCCTTCAGAGGAAAATTGTTGGTCAGTTTAAAATCCTTCAGTTTCCTTCCCATTTAAATCAAAGCCTTTCCCCAACAATGTCTTGTCATTTTACAATGACACAATGACCAAAAATTAACTTTTCTTTACTTCAGAACACACTAATCAGAAAAACCTTGCTCTCTGGAAACAAATAACAGCTTGAAAAAAAATGTGAAATTACAGCACTTAAATAACAAAGTTAATATCTAGAATAAATGCATCTCATTACCAACATTATTAAAACATTAAATGCATTTAGCATACAATATTTCACACATTATACCAAAACTGGGAAAAAAAGATTAGAATTTTAGAGTTATGAACTTCTGGACCTCCTTTTGCCCTTTGTTGGATGGCCTCATATCCAGATCACTAACTCCTGTCTCTTTAGTTTTTGGGAGGAATTAACTGTTAACACAACTTTAGACATTTATTTTTTTGCTAACATTTAAATCACAAGTATTAAGGTTATTAGTGAATCCTTTTTAAAACACCTCACAAATACAATATAAGCAAAACCTCAGAGAATTGAGAAGAAATCCAGAACTTAAGTTCTTTAAGTTTCTGTGAGAGGCTCTTTCACAAAAATTTACAACCATTTAAACTTTAAACACTTAAACTGTGGCATTTCAGTTCATGAAGCAACTTTCTCCATTTAATCGACTTAAATGTACATTCAGACTCCCATACTCCAGTCAGCTTCCCATTCAAAGCTTTCAGCCAGCCATTCACGCCTCTGAACTACTCTCCTTGCTCTTCTACTCCAGACATACTTCACCCACCTTCATATGCACAACACACACACACCCCAAAACCTAGTCAAACTCGGAGTTTGTAGTGGGTTCAACTAGACTCCATTTTGGCTCATACCTTGGGACCCTTTGCAACATATTTACATTTAACTCTCAGCAGTATCTCTAGGTGGTTCTTCTGTATCACTAGGTGGTTCTTCTGGCAGCTGGCTGCTTCCACCTCTTGAGGCCACAGATTTACTGTGCCTCAAATCCAGACACCCCCGGGCTGTTTCTGGTTCTGTGATTCTCCGTAGATCTACAGACCGTCACCTAAATCCCCTTAATTAGAGTGGGTCACTCCCAAATACACAGATGGAGTCCTTTACTCCGAGAGCCACTTGCCTGGCCCCTCTGCTAACTGGACTCCTGATTCAACCCTAAATGGGCTGTGTGGGTACCTAACATCTTGGGGTCCTCGTTAGTAGGGCGGCTCTGGCAGCTGGGACTTTGGATCTCGCTGGGGCAACTCCATTTTGTTAACTTAGAAAAAACACAGAACTATTAAATAGTCATAAAGCCACTCTTTAATCAAGGGAAAGGGGGAACAGGGCTGATTAGGCCTCTTATGCAGAGCTGCGCCTTATGCAGAGTTAACTCTGCTCCTTGACCCCCTGGGAGTGACACCATGCTAGATGACTACTCCAAGGAACAAAAGAAATTGGGGAACTTACATGCCATTTGGGAAGATCCAGGAGTTGGGAAAGATGATTGACATTATACTGGTAAGGATGGGATTTACAATCAAGCTTGGGAAAGGAATCATAGCTAGAGGTTAGGTTATAAGGGAAGGGGATGCTTACACAATGGATACTAAAGGATGCTTCCTACCCAGGTATGCCTTCCTGGGACAGGGTCTTTGATGCAATGGGGAAGACTATCCAAGACAAAAGGATATTTAGCATTTACCTTAAGGTCCATTATTCAGTCTGCAACTGCTAGTCTGGGATTCTCTTCAGGGTAGATTCTTAAGGAAACAGGGAAGCACAAGCTTTGGGGATCTCTAGCCTACAAGCTATTTCTAAAACTTGGGGTTCATCAGATATCACTAAGACACAAGTTTGGGGTCTCTAGATTCCACATTGACAATGAAAAAGGTAGGTAGATAATCAGATATCTCCTATTTTTATATAGTGAATAGAATTTTTTCATCTGTTCTATTGATGATGTAATTTTCCCCAATTCTGGTACTGTGATTAACTAACTAGATGACTTTTACATAACTGTTTAAGCTCTATCGGCATCATTTCCTTCTCTTTAAACCAAGAATAAAAAAAAACAACAACATAGGCACAGAATAGCTTGAAAGACTCATAAGGATAAATTTCATCTTACCAAGGGATAGGCACACAGGTTAGGTATCTAGTGTTGACTAAGTAGAACTTATCAAAGGATCAAAAGTATCAGAACTGGAGCACTAAGGCCAACTGAAAGGAATTCTGCCAGAAGAAGTTGGTTTTGAAAACAATACTAGGACAGATATATCAAACAAAATTAAAGCCAATAGAATAGTAACATGCTAGCCAAAGAATGAAGTGTAGGTAAGGTCTTTGTATTCATAATGGGAATAGAACAAATGCCCCACAAAATCAACTGAACCTTCCTTGGATACTATAGTAAGGAAGTTGGGTAGTACCTGAAAGTATAAACTTTTTATGTTGAGAGATCATAAATTCTTTGAGAGCATGGATTATTTAATTTCCTAACATGTATTTCTGACTATTGTCAACTTGAAAAATAATCAAAACTACCAGAGTAGTGATTTAAAAACAGTTGTTTAATTAAGGAGAGGGAGACACCACACAGAGGCAACCACACTGGTATGACCACTGTTTTGGGAAAGAATGTAAGTAACCTAATAAATGGGAATTTCCACTGACCTAAAGGAAGTGGAGTGCTATACAGAATTAAAGAGAGAAAAGGGGGATGGTATGTGTGTTTACAAAAGCTTGGGAATGAAGGGGATACTCTAGTTTCAGCAGTTTGGATCATCTAGATGTGATTTCTAGGGATTAAGGGTTTGTTGTTTTCTTTAAACTAAATCCTCAGGGAGGACTTAAACCCAATTCATAGTTAAAATCAGTTTTTGTCTGTCCTTAGGAATGGCTACAGTGGCCAGGAATAGATGATTATTTCTTCTGTTTTGATGGTCCAGATGAAGTCCTCCAGCTTCTAGGAAGTAGGTAAAACTGTCAATTTCATCAATTTAGATCTTTGTTTCAACCTCTGGGAAATTCAGCAATGGAATTAACTAAAATAATCTTGTCACTATATAATAGGCACTAAGCTTCTATGGCATCTTCAGAACGAGTTATTATCTTAAATTATATTTTTTCAGCAAGCTAGAATTTCTAGAAACTACATATTTCTTTTGCCTTCTGAAGAATTATGTGAAAATCATTTGGAAACTGATTTAAAAAGGAAAGGAGGTCTGGAAAGTATTCCTAAAATTCTGTTCAGTTTCTCTGATTATCAGGGGGAATTCTGAACAATGTTTGATTTGAATTTTCTCTATGGAAAATTGACATCATTGTAGAAAACCTGTTTTCTTTTTGGTTAATTTTGAGTTAATAATTGTGACAGTTGGTTAAAAGGTTGACATTAATTTCTTCCTTTGTTT
This sequence comes from Gracilinanus agilis, assembly GCF_016433145.1. Classification (NCBI taxonomy): domain Eukaryota; kingdom Metazoa; phylum Chordata; class Mammalia; order Didelphimorphia; family Didelphidae; genus Gracilinanus; species Gracilinanus agilis. Next base: position 4,482 of record NW_025353212.1, read on the forward strand.
CCTTAGAGAGTAGATTTAATACTTCTAGGGTCCTATTTTCTCCTTTTCTTTTTTGATTCAACTCTCCCCTCCACATTAAGACTTTCAGGAGGAAAAAGACAGTGATATAGAGATGGGTATCTTTTTATTTTATTTTATTTTTTTTAGAAAAATTTTCCCCATGGTTACATGATTCAAGTTCTTATTCTCTCCCCCCTCCACATCTCCCCTCCACCCCCAGCTGATGCACATTTCCACAGTGTAGTTGATAAAGACAATGAGGCAATTCATTGAGGTTGGGGTATGTGGAATGATCAGTGGAATTCAATGGATGATAAGATTAGGTACCACTCAACTAGGAGGTACATATCTATGTTAATTGAAGATCTAGAGGAAAGTCCAAAGTGGGAGAGGGGGTTCTTTTAAAGGAATTTCTTACATCCTCTTTGAGCTAGAACACTTCTGGAGTTTGGGGTGTCCAGAGGGAAACCTGTACCCCCATATCAGTCTTGAAAGCTAAAAATCTAGTGGGAATAAGGCAGTTAGCTTTAGAGACTTGATCTGCATGTCCCAGAATTTCCTGAAATCTAACTACTGTTATGATTCCTATTTCTCAGAAGGATCCATTGAGATTTTCCTATGTCCTAATTTTCTTTAATTTTTTTTTCATTCATGAGCTAGAGATGGTATTTGATCCTCTAGGCTAGTGATGGGCAAACTACAGCCTGTGGGCCAGATTCGACCCTTGAAATGTTCTATCCAGCCTCATGACATTATCCCTAATTTGATGAATACCATGAGTAGGATACAATACAATGAAACTTTGAAAGAGTTGCCTTAGAAACAGACTGACAGATGAGCATTTCCTTTCCTTTGGCCCCCTCCTTAAAAAGTTTGCCCATTGCTG
>NW_025353213.1:0-10226 GCF_016433145.1 Gracilinanus agilis
CTTTCCCCTGCAAAAATATAGTCAGTTTTGCTGGATAGTTGATTCATGGTTTTAGATCTATTTCTCTTGCTTTCTGGAATATTATATTCCATGCTTTCCAGTCCTTCAATGTAGATGTAGCCCGATCCTGTCTTATCCTAACTGTGGTTCCCTGGTATCTGAATGACTTCTTTTTAGCAGCTTGTAATATTTTTTCCTTGTTTTAGTATTTTTTGAATTTGGCTATAATATTCCTAGAAGTTGTCAGTTGTGGATTAAATGTAGGAGGCGATCTGTGGATTCTTTCAATTTCCACTTTTCCCTCTTGTTCAAGAATGTCAGGGCAGTTTTCTTGAATAATTTCCTGTAGGATGATTTCCAAACTTTTTCTTTTGTCATGATGTTCCTGTAAACCAATAATTCTTAAATTGTCTCTTCAAGATCTGTTCTCCAGATCTTTGGTTTCATGAATGAGGTGTTTCATATCCTCCTGAAATTTTTCATTTTTCTTTCTTTTTTTGTTTCATATCCTTGAGAAGTCATTTCCTTCTAGTTGTTGAGTTCTATTTTTTAAAGACTAAATTTCATTCTTGATTTTTTGGTCATCCTCCTCCTTCTGGTCTGATTTTCTTTGTAGGTCATGTTTTGCCTTCTTTGCTTCATTTTCAAGCTTGTCGATTCTGACTTTATTTTCTTGTTTTAGTTCATGTATTTCCTTTTTTCAAATTGTCTTCAGCCTCTTTTGATTGCTTTTTAGTTCCTAAAGTTCTTGAGTTAATTGAATTTTGAGATCTTCTAAAGCCTGTGCCCACTTTTCTGGAGCTTCTTCCTCTTCTTCTATTTCATTTGCTCTCTTTTCACTTCCTTGAAAGAAGCTGTCAACTGTCATTTCTTTTCTTTTTTCTGTTGTTTACTCATATTTTTTTACTTCTCTGTTCTGCTAGTTTAATCAGATGGATTTAATAAGCTTTGATGAAAGATCTTACCCCAGCTGGCAATGGAGGTTTGTAGTTATATTCTCTGCAATTTGTGGCAGAGGGGTGTTGGAGTTTCCCTTCCCTCTGAAGACTTCTTGTCTGTCCAATTGATGGGATTAAGCCTGGACTGAGTTAGTCTGTACTGCTTAATGTGCCCTGAGACTAAAACCTCAAAATCAAAAAGGCAAGATTAGCAAGTTCCATTTTCTGAGTAAGGAAGCCTGCTACCTTGTGATCTGAAGCCAGGCTACCACTGGGATCTAATTCCTCAGGTGGTGGGCCATGGAAGCAGCTATGTTTATTGTAGCCTCTAATAAGGAGAACCTGACTGGCCATGGCTGACGATTAAAAGAGTGGATACTTTGGATTTGGCATACACCATGCCTTATGGGCAAGAACACAAGCCTCATTATAATGAAAAAGGGATTTGGAGGCCCAAGAAATGTGGACTGGATGTCCTCTGTCTTGGGATATAGTGGTAGGAGAGGAAGAGTAAAGAAGAAGGGAGCACAAGTTAATGTGTTTGTTAAGAGACTGGGATCCCATCAGCTGTGGTCACTCATAGGAGAGTGGATTCTCTAATTGTTTCCACAGTGTGAAGCAGACTAACTGCTTTCTGGAGTAATGACTCTGGTTGGCACACCTGAGATCAATCAGGAACTAGGGCTTGAGCAGGTAACCAGTAATATATCTGACTCTGTATTATAAAATTTCAATTTTTCAAACTTTCCCTATTATCCCTAAGCCACTAATATCAAATTAAATCATATATCCATTTCTTTTAGACAACAGAGCATACAATATTTGATTACTTGATCTTATATTCATTCTTTCTTTTATGGTGTCCACTCCAACAAGGATAATTTAATAGTAAGGAAATGCATTTCTAGTTCAAGAATTATTCATTCAGTTCTATGTGTTTTTGACCATCTTAGATTTATATTGCCTTGTGCATTTCTTTGAGCATAAATCATCTCACTTTTTTCTCTTAGAACTAAAGTTGTGTGAAACTATGTAAAAGGTATTTGCATGGTGTATGTGTGTGTGTATGATTTCCCCAAAAAACAAGTAAAGAAAAATAAAATAATCTTATTGATTCCTAGTTCAATGAAAGCTTTCATTTCATTTTGATCTTTTTTTTGCTATCCTTGTGAATTCATTTTTAAGTTTCTTTTGATTGATAATTTCTTTTTTTTCAAATGTTCTACTCTCTTCAGGCTTGATTTCAAGGAATTATTTGAATTTTTCTCTCTTTTTATAGGCACATCTAAACTAATTTTTTGTTCTCATGCTAGCTCAATGCCATCTCTGCATTCTGTGTTCTATGTCAGCAACTAGCAATCATGCTTGTCCAAAATGGCTTTTGGCAAAAGTATTTACAAAAGATAAAATATCTTATTGAAAAACAACTGACCTAGAAAACAGATCTAGGAGAGACAATCTATGAATTATTGGATTACCTGAAATCCATGATGAAGAAAAAACCTTGGATATCATATTATGAGAAATTATCAAAGATAACTGCCCAGAGATCCTTGAACAAGAAAATAAAATTAAAATTAAAAGGATTCACAGATCGCCTCCAGAAAGAAACCCTTAATTGACAATTTCCAGGAATTTAATAGCTAAATTGAAAAATCACCAAGTCAAGGAAAAAATATTTCAAACAAGCCAGAAAAAAAACCCATTTAAATACCATGGAGCTATAATCAAGATTGCTCAGGACATAGCAACTTCTACATTAAAGGCATAGAATATGAAATTCAGAAAGGCGAAAGATTTGTGTTTACAACCAAGAGTCACCTATCTAGCAAAACTGAGTATACTCTTTCAGGGATATAAGATTTAAATTAATGCCCACTACTTAAAGTTTAGTCCTTCTTTGATATTATTTTTGGTTTATTTTCTGAGTTGTTACTAGTTTACCAGATGGTCTGAGGGCTCAGAGCTTGGGGCGTCCCCTCCCTCTAATGATTCAATTGACCCTTGAGATTCCAATAGTTTAAAGACTTTCCTCAGGCTTGGGTGTGTAAGCTTTTGATCTCAGTCTGAACTTGATCACGTCAGGTGCTGATCAGATTCTAGCCCCAGACTTAGGCTTATGTTTTTGATCTCAAGATGTTCTTGATTCAGTCAGGGAAGGCTTGATTTCACTGTCCTGGATCTCCACTCTTTGTTTTGGGCAAAAAGATCTGGGGGGAGGCTACCCCTGAGAACTGTGTCCTCACCTGAAACCATGGATTATGTCCACCCCTCGCCCAGACTGGGAATCCTGGCTTTTCTCTGGGCCCATGCAGAAGGGCCCCTTCAGCCCAGATTGCCTTTGACTGGGACTCTAGACTTCTCCAGTGGTTTGCAATTTCAAGGGGTGTTAGTTGGCTTGGACCACTATTTGCCTGGCAGGATCTCAGGATCTGACTTAGCTTGAGCTTAAGTTCCAAATCTGTGAGAGCAGATGTGTGGGGTAGTGGGAGTGTGTGGTTTGCTCTTGACTTGTTCTTCACTCTCTGCTATGCCTCCTGCTAGCTCTGTTCTCCTCTCACCTCAGTTCCCCAGATGATCTCTGACTACCTTTTGTGTTTTTCTTTTTTGAAGGTTGTTTCCCTCAGTCTCTTTGTTGGTTCTTCAATAACTAAATAAGATCCAGGAAAATCTGGGGGCAAAAAAAATTTTCACTAAGAGAAATGGGAAGAGAGAAGTAAAATGGGAAAAATCAAAACACATAAAGAGCTATGGAAGAAAAAAACCTGGAACAGTGGAGGGGAGGATAAGGGTGGTAATGAGTAATACTTGAATTTTTCTCTCATTGGAATTGGCTCAAAGAGGGAAGAACAGCCAGATTCATTAAGGTATAGAATTCTATCTTACCCTCCAGAGCAGGGGTTGGGAACCTTTTTGGCAGTGAGAGCCATGAATGCCACATTTTTTAAAATGTAATTTCGTAAGAGCCGTACAGTGCTTACAGTGCGCACTCCTGTAACAGTGTGTGCTCCTGTAACAGAGCCTGAAAAAAATTGACTTTATGGCTCCTGCAGAAAGAGCATATCTGGCCCTCAAAAGAGCCAGATATGGCTCAAGAGCCATATGTTGCCAACTGCTGCTCTAAAGAATAAGAAGATATCACTGGATCAAAGGATATACATTGTTTTATAGCTCTTTGGGAATAATTCCAAATTGAAATATTAATAGCAACAAAATACATTAGCCATTTAATAGATCCAGAGAATATTTAAAATAAAAACACATCTATCTAAGTCAAAATATTTAAAAAGCAAAGGAATAAATGTAACTTTTATTAGTATTAAGGAGTTAACAGCTATTATCTGTAATGGGAAAAAAACTCAAGGCTTTTCCATTAAGATCAGGGGAAAAGGAAAGATGTGCATTTTTGCCACTTTTTTATATGCTTCTAGAAATGTTATCTATGGCAATGAGCATAAAGAAGAAGCTAAGTGAATAAACATAACCCTTCAAAGACAAAACTATTTTGCCCTTCATAGATGTGTTTTATATAGATTCTACTCGAAATATACCAAATTTATTAACAATTTTATTGAGAGAGAAAACCATAAAATCAGCAATTTTTCTATATACTATCTACAATATTCAATAGGAAGAGAAAGACATGGAAATTAATTTAGAAATTGATAGAGGTATATATAACATGTAAAATATCTTTTAGTTGACTTACCAAATGTCTTAGGAATTTTGTAATATGAAAGACAGTATAAGAAAACATATAGCTCCCAATATAGAATTGAAGTCAGCTTTATTGAGTAGAGATTGTCAAGGAGGACAAAAATAAAATCTCTTGGGCTCAGGTGGAATTGGGCTAAGTATTACAAAGCCAAAATCATTGAAACTATGTGGTGTTAGTGAAAAAATAGACAATTTGACCAATACAGTCAATTAAGATCATAAAATCAAGAAGTAACTAAATAGGAAAACCTTAAACAATACAGAAAAATAATCCTGCATAAATTCAGTTTAAATCAATTGCTCACAATATAAATCACATTAAGGTAAGAAAATGGCACAGATATAAAGTGTCATATAATTTCAAAAATTATAGAAGCTTGGAAAATGGTATTGTATAACTAAAATTATGAGCAGAAAATTTGATTAAATCAGAGATAAAAACAAATATGAATTGCAAAATTTTGATTATATAAATTTGAAAAAAGATTTTACATCAACCAAATGTGTTTGAAATCAGGAGAGAAGGATTTCACTGTTTAGAAAAAAATAACTTTGTTGAGAATTTTGACAACAATCTGATGTCCACAGTATGCACTATTGATATTCCACTGGTAAAAGCCTTTATCATTTCTCCCCTGGAAGTGGTACAAACATATACATATTCACTTGATACCTCCTTACAATACATGCATCCATATTGCATCTGCATATCTTATTTCATTTCAACCAAAAATAAATGATCAGAAGATTAAAAATAATTTTTGAAAGATGAAATTCAAGTTATTAATCATATGAAAATCCTCCAAAATTACTAGTACTTGGAGAAATGTAAATACTAATTATGAAATCTCTGAATTTCTAATTCACATCCATCAGATTAGCAAAGATGACAAAAAAAGGGAAAATTGCAATTGATTTTACTGGTAGTGGGGGAGTAAGAATCTTAATGTATTTTTAGTGGGACTGTGAATTTTTCCAACCATCCTGGAAAGCAAGTTGGACCTATATCCTAAATAAGGAAATAATATGCAAACTCTTGCTGAGCATCACCAGTTTCAAGCTTCTTCTTCAAAATGGTCAAAGAGAGAGAATAAATATTCCTAATGACTTGGTGACCCGGAGCAAATTATTTAATATTTTCATTCTCTAAAAAACTAAGACTTTAATGTGAAAAGAAGTTGATGAAATATTTTGGTAGAGGCAATTTCTTTACCTTTAGTTCAAATATACAGTTTGAAAAAAAATATCTTTGGACCTTAGTAGACTATGTACTGTGCCAATAGAGTGATAAGGCAGATAAAACCACTAATGGAATCTTGGATTATACTAAGCGAAGCACAGCTTTCAAAATAAGGATGTGATAGTCCTCTTTCTTCTGCTTTGGCCAGAAGACATGAATTACTGTCTTTACTTCTGGGCACCACAATTTAAAGAGCATATTGACAACTTGATGAACATCCAGAGAAGAACAGCTTTAATGTTTGTAGGACCTTGAGACCTTGATTCCATTAAAAATGAAGAATGATGGAAGGAGTAGGGATCTTTTGTGAAGAAAGAAAACCCAGGAATGTTATGATAATTGTCTTCAATTATTTGAATAGCTGTTAGACTTGTTTTGTGTGATTCCAAGGTACAAAACCAGGAATAATCAGCAAATTTGGGCTTGATGTCAGGAAAATAATACTTTCCTAAGCATTAGAACTTTCCAAAATTGAAATGATCTGCCTCAGGATTTAGAAGGACTTTTCTCCTCTTCTCTTAACAGAAGTTCTCAATTATAGTCTAGATAAAAAAATTCAGAAATATTATTTTATGTATTTCTGTTCAGGTATTAATCAGACTAGATGTCTGCTAAAGATCCTTCAGACTGTCTTATTTTCTAATATTTATTTTGTGAAATTACTAGCCATTCCTACCTAATTTTATGCCTTCCATCTCTTTCTATAAGTCTTCTGAATGGAGGCTTCTGGGAACTATCAGAGCAACTTACATCTGTGAAAGCACAAGAAAACATTCATCCTTCCTTCTCTCAACCAGTATGTGAAAAACTTCCAAGTTTAGAGTAGCAACTTTCCATTTGATCTCAGGACTTCCATCTCCTGCTGCAGCTTTCCCTTGAGGGAAGTGGAAAAGGAAAGATAGTGGGCAGTTAAACTTCTATTTCCTGCTTTGAAATTTCCTACCTAAACGCTATCCTTCAGAAAGAAGTGGAACTGGGCCACCTATGTTACATTATAACTTCCATTTAATAATCCATTTCTCTCCAGCCTTCTCTCTAAGAGGAGTGTTGTCTTCTACTCAGTGATGAATATTTTCATACCTCTTAATACTCTACACATCCCAGGGATTCAAAGTATTTATAGATCATCCTCCAAACTCCATTTCCCCCAACAATTTCTTGTTCCATTTTCCTATTTCTATCACCCCCAACATCCCCATTCCTAAGTTCCAAAAAATATATCATTCATCTCTTCCATTGTTTGCTCTGAAATGCCTCTTTCACTTCATCCTAAATCTTTTCCTCTATCACTTCTTCCATTTTCTTATTGAAATTTGATTCTTCCCTTATAACACAGTGATTCTAATCACCCTGTATATAGCTTCTTTGTAGATATTTGTTAGCTTGTTGTCATGTCTATTAGACTTTGAAATCTTTGAGGGCAAGGACTGTCTTTTTGCCTTCTTTGTATTCCTAGAACTTCACTTAGTTTCTTGCAAGAGTAGGCCTTTAATGAATGTTTATTTATGAGTAACTATATCTGGGACACACTTACTGTAGGATCCATATTTCATGGTCTATTCAGGAAAGAATGAAATCAAAACAGGCCAATGCAGCCCATTGTCCAAGTAAAAGCTTAATTAATTTCAACCCTTCCCCTGCCATCACTAACTTCATATGGGAGAGGTTACCAGGATATATTGAGCAGAAGAGTCACATCATGAAACCTGGAAATCAGAAGCTGAGAGTTGATTCTTATTTTAATATGTACAATCCTGTCACTATTGTAGGATAACAGCATAATTGAGGAACTACTCAGTTTTCCACATAATTTTAAAACTCCATTCAGTGATGAGTCATCACATGACCCAAAGCAGCTGAGATTTACAGAAGTAGGAAGAATAATTGCTTTAAGTAAACTGTATATGTTTCCCTCAACTAAAATGTAAATTTCTTGAGGAAAAAGATTATTTCACACTACCACTGCTACTGCTCTAGCTGCCACTACTATTATTTCTATCTTTGCATACCAAGCACATAGTATGATACCTAGCACATTATAGTCTCTTAATAAATGCTTATTGGAAAATAATCTGTAATTTAAACAATCTAGAAATAAGACATTAAGGTTTGTAATGAAAGATGTTAAGGAAAATCAAATTGTATTACATAACTCTATTCTTAACTATCTACTGCTTCCCTAGATTAGGTGACAAGAATAATCAATATGATTCTGGACTGGTTCTAGATTATTTTCAGAGGGAGGAGGATTGCTTTTAATGGTAATATTGCCTTTACATTTCAAATAAATCACCTCTTTTTTACCACTATAACTAATATATGCAACAATTTATTCACAGAGTAATAGGATTATAATTTAGAATTTCAAAGAGACATTATTCCCTTCCCAACTCAGGAAGAGATCCATTTCATTGCCTGGCTTATGCTAGTCTTAGTTCAATTGGATTCCTAAAACTTTTCTTCCATAGAGAAGAATTAAATTGGCACAGTAGTAATGCTATCTAAAGATGTAAAGAGCTGATTAGCACCAGTGAAAGGGATGGCAACACTCTAAAGCAGTGATTCCCAAAGTGGGCGCTACTGCCCCCCAGTGGGTGCTGCAGTGATTCAGGGAGGCAGTGATGGCCACAGGTGCATTTATCTTTCCTATTAATTGCTATTAAAATTTAAAAAAAATTAATTTCCAGGGGGCTAAGTAATATTTTTTCTGGAAAGGGAGTGGTAGGCCAAAACAATTTGGGAACCACTGCAAGGGTAAGGTAGCAATCTTTATTGCTGGTCAGTGATAGAGTGAAAGGAATAGGAAGTCAAGGAGTTACCATCATTAAGATGTCAGATATCTCCTACACCCCCCTGCCCCCAGGCCTAGTAAGCTAACAGGTACTGCATATATATATGTACATATTTAGATATAGGTATAGATATAGATATATTTAAATTTCTCAAGCCTTTAACTATTTCTATATCCTTTTTTATTATTCCCTCTGTACATAAATTCTATATTCTACCACTATCATTGTACCGTTAATATATTGATTGGGTCCAAGGACTATTGGAATACATAGAAGCTAAGTAAAATATACCAATATAGGTTGAATTATATTTATTAATAATTTGTATATTTACAAAGTTTCAGTAAATTCTTATAAATTTCACCATTAACCAGAAAATGAACTAATCAAAATAAGTCAAAACAGTTTACAGTTTATCTACTTTTCTTAGAGAATGAGATGCCACTCACTAGGTATTATTGATTTAAATTCTTTAATCCCAACATTTTGTGTAATTGATAAAGCCAATGTATTTTCAATGAGCAAAATCACAAATAAGTTGGTTTAATATTTAACTATTGTAAATGTTTTAACATATACTAATTCACAGATGATTCTTACATTAGTATTGTTAGATTTAAAAAAAACCTACAACATGGAAAAACCATCTTTTTTTTGGGGGGGGGCAATCAAAGTGCTTTCTATTATGGGTTTCCATACTGCTACATTTAACAAAATATAAATTATAAACCCACTACAATCTGACTTTAATTTCTTACTCATCTATGGACACTTTAAATTTGTTTGTAATGACTTCCATATTGTTTATTACAATGGGAAGTTTTCCTATTGCAGCTAAGTTTTATTTCTTGTGTTTAAATGACTAGTGAATGAATATCTGTAATCACTCAGTATAAGATTAGATAAAATAAAGTTAGTTACTCTCTCCTATTCCTTTTTTGGGGAATCAAAGGGATGCTGGAATGTAATTACAACATCAATATGAGTAGACATATTTTTTCAGAGCCTAGAGAAGAAATATAATATTTCCTATATATATTTTGGCAGCGCAGAAGTCCTGAGAAAGAGAGAGAGAAAGCGCAAGGAATGGTTAACACAAGAGACATGGGCCAAGATACAACAGAGAAGAGATTTGAAACAGAAGATTAGCCAGTGCCAAGATCAACAGGAGAAAGAAGAACTTCGAACACAGTACTGGGAAATTAACTGTCAAGTCAAGAAGAGCGCAAGATATGACAAGAGACGGTTCATTCACAATATGACCGAAGAAGCAGAAACAGCAGCTGGGCAGGGGAACATGAAGAGGCTATACGAAATAACAAGAACTCTATTGGGAAAGAATTACAACCCTAGCAAGCCCGTGAAGGACAAGACTGGCAAGACAATAACAAGCGATGCAGGGCAGAGAGCCCGATGGGCAGAGCATTTTGAAGAAATCCTGAACCAACCGCCTCCACCAACTGTTCCGGACATACCACCAGCCACCGAACTGCTTCAGGTGAACACGGGCCCACCTACCAAAGTTGAGATCATCAAAGC
>NW_025353214.1:0-3639 GCF_016433145.1 Gracilinanus agilis
ATATATATATATATATGAAAAGGGTGAAGACAGTGTTTAATTGATTTGTTTGGATTTTCAAAAAACCTTTGATAAGGTCCCACATTGGAGGATATTACAAAAATGTTAATTTGAGAAGTGGAATACTTTTTTTCCCTATTTTATTTTATTTTTTAATTCCTAGGGATATTAGTGTGCTGGCTGAGGCAGGAAACAGGAAGCATGGATGGGAATAAATGGACATTCTTTTAAAAGTAAACTGTAAACAGTGATAATAGCCCAAATCCTGATCTGATTTAAAGTGTTCATTAAATGAATAGGGTTCTACTTTTTTCTTTTCAAGATGTTCAAACTCTGCCAGACAGTGAAATGTTAAGTCAGTGGATATAAATGGAAATTCTTGTCTCCTATATCTATGAATATAAGAAAATCTGTTAGCTTCAGTGTGTGTTAAGTAATTCATTTAGGGAATATAGTCTTAGGAATATTTACTTGCTTTCCTAAGACCTCTTCAATTATTCTACTTACAACAATAGTTCTAATCTTTTTTTTTGGCTTTCATCCCAATTTATTTCTCTTTAAAAATGGATATTTTTTGATCATTTTGTTCATCATTTCTTGTGGCCCAATATCGCAACTTGTTCAGCCATTCCCCAATTGATGGACATACCTTCAGTTTTAAGTTCATTGCCATCACAAAAAGAATTACTATAATATTCTCATATAGGTTTATTTTTCCCTATCTTTAATCTCTTTGGGTTACAGACCTAGTAATGTTATTGCTGTGTTAAAGGGTATGTACAATTTTATGGCCCTTTAGGCATGCTTCCAGATTGCTCTCTGGAATAGTTATAGCAGTTCACAGCTCCACCAATAGTGTATGTGTCCCAATATTCCCATCTCCTCTTCAAAATTTATCATTTTAATTTTTTATTACCTAGACCAGTGATGGTGAACCTATTGTATGAGTGCCAAAGATGGCACACAGAGTACTCTCTGTGAGCACATGGCTGCCCTCCACACCCCACATCACCCCCAGTTTATTACTAGATAGGCAGAGGGACTCAGGTGGGAACTGCTCCCCTTTCCCTCTCTCCTGTGCCTGATGATATTTTTTCATATCCCCTCTGCCCAGAAATCCAATGGGAGCACACAGCGGTTAAGGTGGGTGTCTCATAGGTGGCAGAACTAAAGGGGAAAGGAATACTTAGGCCACTCTCCTCCCCTCTCTACATTCGCTGAAGGCATTCCTCATTTCACCCAGCAGCCCAATGGGAGTGCTTTTTTCCCTCCCCTGTGTGGGGTAAAGTGTGCGTGTGGGGACATAGTATGCTGGCACTTGGTCTTGGGGATGGGGTGGAGGCAGGATCTGGCACTTCATTCTTAAAAGGTTTGCCATCACTGATCTAGACTGATAAGTGTGAGGTAGTATCTCAGAGTTATTTTAATTTGCATTTTCTCTAATTAATGATGTTTGGAACATTTTTTCATATGATTAAAGATAGTTTTAACTTCATCTGAGAATTGCCTATTCAGATACTTTGACAGTTGGGAAATTATATTCTTATAAATTTGAGAAATTAGTCTTTTGTCTGAGACACTTGCTTTAAAGAACTTTTTCCCAGTTTTTTCCCCTCCTAATCTTGATTGCATTAGTTTATGCAAACCTCTTTTAATTGAATGGAGTCAAATTTATCTATTTTATATCTCAAAATATTCTGTGTTGTTTGAACATTAATTCTTCTCTTTTTAATAGATATGAGAGAAAAAATATTCCATTCCCCTATAATTTGTTTATGTTATCATCTTTTATTTCTAAATCATGTGTTGATTTTTACTTTATCTTGTTATAGAACATGAGGTGTTGGTCTGTGCCTAGTTCCTATTATATGTTTTTCAGTCTTTCCAATAGTTTCTGTCAAATAGTAATTCATTCATTTGTAACACAGCTCTTAAAATGCAAGGTACTTCTTGGATAAAAATTGCGTAGTAGATTAGAATGGATAGTTATTGGAATTGCTAAAACAAATTTCTTTTTTTTGACTTGAATTTACAATTTCAACTGAAAGAAGAAATATCAAATATTTCTGCACACAAATTCATCAATTAACTTAGCTATTATTGAATGCCTACTTAGTACTCAGGACTACGAAGGTAATGTCGCATCGCCCACTCTGATGTTGTTCCATCTCCCAAACTTCAAAATGCAAGCAATGTTCTGTTGATGCTTCATTACTCTTGAATATGTCCCTTCTCATCCTTCTTACCACTAATCTAGATCATTGTTGGAGACAGTTTGAGAAATTCTAAATTATCTTCTTTCCCAATCCCAATTTATCTTGCACACTTCCTCAATATTTATAAAGTTACTTAAACCATTATTTTTTATGGGGCACAGCATTTTGTAATAGAGAGCTGATCTAGGAAGACCAAAGTTCCCAACCTACTCCTGACATGTCTGACCTTGAGCAAGTCACTCAACCCATCCAAGTAATGTCATCTCAGCAGACCAGGTTGAGGATAACCAACAGGTCTTAAGCCCGTTAGTAAATTAGGATGGTGTCTACCCCAGGCATATTAATTCTTTCCCTGGCAGAAGGGACCAATGAGAGCAATTTGTTCCAGTGGCCTCAAAGATGGCTGAAGTAGGAACTGTGGAGTGCTTAGAGCCTGTCAGATATTGAAAAGCCATCCCCTACACTCTTGGACATCACTAGTCATCCTGACTTTTGTCTTGCCACTGAACTTAGATAACTATAAGAGAGAGAGAGCCTGTTGACTTTGTGCAACTGTCTCACTTAAATGCAGTTCACGGGCAAGACATTACAATGATGTCATTGGTCCTCTTTGAAAGGAAGGACAAACAGCAATAGGATAGTAACGTTCTTTTGTCACTTTCAACTTATTGCTTTGTGTGGCACATAATATTTTTATTTCATTGATCTTGTCTTCTCAAACTAGAGTATAAGTTCCTTAAGAGCAGGATCATTATATTCCTTTTTGCATTCATCATATTAAATAAAATAGTACCTGGTGCCTTGCACATGGTAAATATGGTATAAATATCAGTAGATTTCTTTAGATTGTTCTGAGCACTGAATTATAACTTAGAAAAGAGTAGTTATTTTATATTCTTTCTTCGAGGCATTAGTCTGATATCTTGCTATGGCTTAGAATTATATAGTACTGCTACTGCTGTTGCCTCTGCTACTACTCCTACTCTTATTATAGTTATTAAAGTAATACCCTTCTCTCCCAGCTGTGTACCTATTTTTGATAATCAATTATGCAACTCCCTCCAAGTCTCCATCCAATACATTTTCTGTGGTCTGACTATAAAAAGGACGGGAAAAAAAAAACATCAAGACATAACAAATAGACAGCTAGCTTTAGAGTGAGGAAGAGCTGGGGTCAGTTATTGCCTTTGACACATATAGTGTGAACTTGGGCAAGTTATTTAAGCTTCCTTTGCCTCAGGAAACTACAGAGAGGATGCTGCCTTTGCATCTTTGGAGAGAGTTTCCATAACATTAGTTCCTAATATTAATAAAAGCACAGTTTGACTACTCAGAAAGAACCCTACTCCCAAGTACGTACACACACAGAGAGAGAGAGAGAGAGAGAGAGAGAGAGAGAGAGAGAGAGAGAGAGAGAAAGAGA